>NW_027185798.1:24573431-24663933 GCF_028583685.1 Petaurus breviceps papuanus
ATCTATCTATCTATCTATCTATCTATCTATCTATCTATCTATCTATCATCTATCTATCTATTTATCTGCAGGAAAGGGCATTGAACTGGGACCTGCTGTCTTGCCTGATATTAAGTGGCTATTGAATTTCTCTGATATTCCTTTTCGTTATTTGCACAGTGCTGGGGGGGTGAAAGTGGTGTGTGATGGGGGAGGGGGAGGTGTTCACATACTAGAGAATTTTAAAGGTATGTTTCTGCTCTGACATTCCATTCACTATTGACTTAACTGATAGGGCACTAAGTGAATCATTAAAGCAATTTACACATTGTGGGGAATGAAAGTTGCAACTCCTATGGTTGCTGCAAAAATGTTAAAATAAAGACATTTGTTTCAAGTTGCTCTAGTAACAGTAGCAAGTTGGTAATTATGATGTCATTTGCAGACTTTTCATTGAAATCTAGTATTGTAGTCTTTAAATCAGAATCCTGGCTCCAGAAGTAAACGTGGTTTTGGTAGTAATGTTATTGTTTATTTTGACATAATTTATTTATTTCCTGGGATTCTAGCATTTTTTCCTTTTTTTTTTTTTTAAATAAGTAGTGGTCAAGTTTACACAGGGATATAAGGAAAAAAGGGTGTTTTTTTTTTTTTTTGTTTGAGTTTTGTAGCAAGTTTAAAGATAGCCACTGATTCATCTATGACATGGATGGGGAACACTCAAATTTTAAAACAACAAAATTCATAACCAAGCAAAGGGGAAAGGAACAAGACCAGAATTTTCTTGATAACTTTCATCACTCTTCTTTACCAGAGCCCTATTTTTTGATGGCATGAAATTCTGTGTTGTTTGTATAACATGACAAGAGTTTAGTAGGTGAAACTTTTCTCCAGAGCCTTGATTTTCCTCATCAATGTTACCTATTTCAAGATCGACTTAAAATATATCCACCAGGTATAGACTGAACGTTACTATGGGACTCCAGCTGCAAGTTGAATCAAAATTTAAGTTTACATATTTCTAGATTAGCTCAGGTGCCTTTTGTCCTCAGGTAATTGGTGTCAAGTGACTCCATATCCCAGGAGTCCTTACTCCTTCCAACTATCATTACCTTGTTATTATATTTAGTTAACTCTAAAAACATACATACTAAATTGTGTGAATTACAAAAGGCCATTAATATACATTTCATAGTCTATGATTTCTCTGGCTTTAACTTTCTTTTAGCAAGAAAAGAAACATTTTTAAAAGTGCCTACAAATCTTTGGTTCTCCCTTACAAACAGGACTATTGAATCTGTTCTATAATTTCCTACAAATTATGAAAATAACTCAACTTTCATTTGGACCCTTTCCCCCATTCAGGAAAATTCCTTTTAATAAAGGAACTAGGTTCCAAAGGTAATTTATTGTAATTTTAGTGTTAGATAATTTATCTCTTAGGATATTATCTGAACTATAACTTTTAAATTTCCTAAAAGCAAGACGTTATTTCTTTCAATGTAGCATTTTTTGCCTTTTTTTTTTTAATAATACTTTTAGTTTTAAAATGAGGAGACAAGTCACTGTCAAACAAAGTAAAAATAGAAGGGTAACTGGGCAATTTTCCCTACCAATTTTTCATTCCAAAATCTTAAATTGAATTACTTTTAAGAGGACAAAGGATATCCTTCGAGAAAGTATGTCAAAGAAAATGTTTCTACATCTCCAAATCTTTATTCTAATAGAAACAATGCTGTTCAAGTATCTACAAACAGCTAATTTAATTTAGATGTATTATTTCATCTCTAATTTTTGGTTCTTTAGATTCTTTTGTGTACTGGAAACATTAAAGTGCAATAAAGATGCAAGGCATCTTGCATTTAAAAAAACCTTTTCATCAAAAGCCCTATGATTATATATCTATAGATATATAGATACACACACACACACATATATATATATTCATATTCACAACCTGGATGACCTTATTCTGATTGTGTTTATTGTTAATTTCATTCACTTTCCTTCAGTTATTTTATGCCTACTGCATAAATACAATGGTCAGTGATACAAAAGGGAAAGACAGGGTCCCTCTAGCACTTAATGAATAGAAAATAGTTTAATTTGACATGAGTGAAACAATTAGAGGAGGATTCAAAGGTAATAAGTATGTAATCAGCAGTGTGGCTACAGTATACATATACATAGATTCTTCAGGAATTCAAAGGTTAAAAAAAAGATCACTAGGTGCAGGCATTCATCAAAGGCTTTCTTGAGGAGGGAATGTTTGGTGTTAGGTCATTCATTTTGAGCTGGACTTTGACAAAATCCTGGGAATGTACTTGTAAATCAGTACAGGTGTACCTTATTTCATGTGATAGATGTGTTACCGATAAGTAAATAACACAAAACATAATTTATAAGCAAAACTTGCTTTTTTTGGAGGAAGTAATGATTTTGTAAGGATCGCTGAGTTCTTTTTGTCAAGTTGTGAAAATCACCCATCACTGTAATTCACACCATCACAGCAGTCACAGAAAGCTTTATTTGGTTTGTTTCTTGGAACAGCCTCAAAACAATGGTTCCAGGATCGAGTTTCTGAAAGTGAAATGAATCAGGTAATTGGTTCTTACCTAAATTATTATTAAACAATAATTGGACTGGAAGGGCCCTTTTGAAACTGCCCAATCTGACATCCCACCCTCAGCTTCTGTGCACAGCTGTATCTTAAAACATGCCAGAAAGATTGGTTGTCTACCTTTTCTTTTTGCAGAAAAAGCCAAAACTTCTTTCAGTAGAGAGGGACTTAAACTAAAGAATATCTTCTTAAAGTCTAACGCAATCCTTGTGACTACATTTAAAAGTCCAGTCCTTTTTGCCCACAAGTCAGGGACATGGAAAAAGAGTAAGGAAACAGAAAGCACCCAATGTGTTAAATCTGAAGACCCAGGCTTCATATGTTGATTCTGTCCTTAACCATTTCTGTAACCTTGGGAAAATACTTCCCTTCTCAGGGCTTCAGTTCCCTCATCTCTAACACAAGAGGGACTGAACCTGTCTCCTTCCAGATCAAAATTTGGAGAGCGGGTCATTCAAACAGAGTCGGAAGATCTGAATTCTCCAGCTGAGAAACCCTAGTGAGCAAGACTTTTTCTTTCTCTGGGCCTTGGCTCCCTCCTCTCTGGGGTTGAAAGGGTTATACTAGAACTAAAGGATGGTCCCAACACACCTTCCAATTTATGAAAACATTTACCAAGCATTTATTGAGCGCTTGCGGTGTACCAAATACCACGGTTGGAGCTGGGGATTCAAAGAAAGGCGAAACATCTGGGGACCTAGGCTACCTGACTTGTATGAGTGTGGCAAGGGTGACCCGGAGAGTGGGGGGGAAGGGACTGCTTCGGTGGGTCTCTCCCCATTCGCTGAATAAGATCATAGGGCTTGGAACGTAGGTAAGCTAGAGCCCCTGGTTAGAGCATGAGGCAGTGGGGGGCTGCTCCAGTCTAAGGCAGGTGGGAGTGGAGGAGATGGGCTGCGCATAGCAGGTTTGCAGCTGGCACGATCCTCCAGTCCGGGGCTCCTTCAGCTTTCTTGGGGAGCTGCGGTCTGGTGAAGCCTAGGGGCCCCTTCCCAGAGTCACGTTTTCATATGAATACATTACATGGGATTAGAGAGGAAACCAGCTGTGCCGAAGCTAACAAAATACTTTAAAAACAAGTTCGTGCACCCAGCTCTGGCTCCCCTGCCTAGTCCAACTCCCAGACTTGGCTGAACCGGCAGCTGAGGCTCAGACACGCCAAGTGTGGACCAGGCTACCCGGCTAACTGGGGTCCTCCGGCTTTTTCCTCCCCTCCATTCCCCTCCCCCAAACCAGGAGGACCCAATGGGGCGAGGGGCCGAGGGACCTGGCCAAGGTCACCAGGATGGCCAGTCAGGGCGAGGACTGGGACCCAGGTGCCCCGGCTCCTTCCTGCCCTCCCCCAAACCAGGAGGACCCAGGGGAGCAGAGGCGGCCGAGGGACCTGGCTTGGCCAAGGTTCCGGCCGCCTTCTCGGACCCCGGAGCGCCCCTCCCCCTCCTGTCAAAAGCTTGGGCCGGCCGGCAAGCACTCGAGGTGCGGGCACCTCAAACCCGGCGCTGGCCGCCCCGCCCCTCGGCAGTGCGCAGGCTCCGAGACGCGCCGACACAGCCTAGGACCGGCGGGAGGGGGAGGGAAGAGAGAGGGGACTCGCGGCTCGCGCCGGGGTCCCCTCCCACAATGCACCGCGGCCGGGAGGGAAGGCCGCTCTGACCCCTCATTTTCCCGCGAATTCAGTTCAAAGAGGCAGTCGGGCCCGCGAGCGGCCGCGCGCACCGGCCAACCAACCCCTCCCCTGCTTCTCCTCCTCCTGCTCCCCCCACCCCTGAGGGCCCCCGCGTCCGCGTGACAGGCGCCGAGGCCGCGGCGGGCCAACGGGCGCGGGCGGGCGGGCGGCGCGCGCGCCCGGCGGCCAATCGGCGCTGCGGGCGGAGGGGGGCGGTGCGAGGCCGGGCTCGGGCTCGGGTGCGCGGGCCTCCGGAGCGGAGCGGGGCTCGCCGGAGCGGGCGCTTGGGTTTTTCTTCCCTCCCTCCCCCCGCCGTCCGCCCTCCTTCCTTCCTTCCTTCCTCTCCTCCTCTCCTCCCTCCCTTCCCCTCTCCTCCTCTCCTTTCCTCTCCTCCCCTCTCTCTCCCTCCTCTCCCCCGTGCGCGGGCGGCGGGCGGGCGGTCGCTGGGGCCGGCGCTTCCCCGTCCCCGTCTCCGCGGCCCGCCCTCCCGGCGGGGAGCTGGCGGCGGGGGGCTCGCGGCGGCGGCGGCAGGAGCAGCCTCCTCGGCCATGGCGCCTCAGAAGCACGGCGGCGGCGGAGGTGGGGGAGGGGGCGGCTCGGGGCCCAGCGCGGGCTCGGCCGGCGCCGGCGGCGGGGGCCACAGCCACGGCTTCGGGGCTTCGGCGGCCGTGGCGGCCACGGCCTCGGGCGGAAAGGCCGGCGGCGGCGGCAGCTGCGGGGGCGGCTACTCGGCCTCCGCGGCCTCCTCGGCGGCCGTGGCTGCGGCGGCGGGGGCCGCCGTGCTGCCCGTGAAGAAGCCGAAAATGGAGCAGGTCCAGGCTGACCACGAGCTTTTCCTCCAGGCCTTCGAGAGTGAGTGAGCGGGGGCCGGGGGGGGAGGCACTTGGGACCCCTTCCCTCCCGCTCCCGGGAACCCGCTTCCTCCGGAGCAAGGGCCCGCCCCCCCCCCCATGCCCTGAAGTCGGGGACCCCGTAACCCCGAGTAGGGACCCTCCCCTCGCGCTCAGGGACCCCGCTCCCCCGAGTGAGGGAGCCCCCCTCCCGCGTAAGGGATCCCTGCACCCTAACACTGAGGACTCTCCTCTCCCCAGCAAGAGCCCGCTCTCCCTCACACTCAGGGACCCCCTCCCGCGTAAGGGATCCCTGCATCCCAAAACTCGAATCCCCTCCTCTGAGTAAGAGCCCCCGAACCCCCACATTCGGACTCCCCTCCACCAAGTAAGGGACCCCCCGTGCCCCGGCACTCGGGTTCTCCCCTTCCCCCCACATTCGGACTCCCCTCCTTCCTCCAAGTGACTTCTCCGGATGCTAAGGGATCTCTCCTTCCCCCTAGAACAAGGGACTTTCTCTTCTTCTTGGATAAGGGGACCCCCCCCCCATTCCTCCCAGAGTAAGGAGCCAGCCTGGGGAGGGGATGTGCCCCCTCCTGGGATCGCCCCCCCCTCGCACTGCTGCGAGGGCAGGTTCCTCCCCCTCCACGAGGGAGCAGATTTCCCCCGATGGGAGAGTCTGCCCCCAGTTACCCGGGGACTCGAGGGGCAGCAGATCCGCCAAGTTACTCGTGTTCCCAGTCTTAGAAATTTCAGCTGCATGTTCCGGAGCGCAAAATGACTAAATCCTCAAGATTGAAAGAAAGAAAAAACCCAACCAACTAACTGGGTTGATTTTTGCTTCTTGGGTGGTGGCTGCTGATGCTCATTACTTGGCATTTTGACACCTTAGTTTTCAAATCTTTTTAAAACACTCTTCTGGTTTTAAGGATACACTAAAAGGCGGTGTCAAAGTGAATTGCCTACAATTTAGAGATTTCAGCAATCTAACTCTTCCCCTTGTTCTAATGTAAAAACCTCTTATTTTCTTGGCCCATTTTCAACTTTAATGTTTTTTTAGGGGCACTTATTTTCTCTGGGGGAAAAAAGCCAGTAAGGTTTAACATCAGACTTTGAATAATCTGAATTGTTCTGTACTGTCTTCTAGTTTTTGGTTTTGTTTTTTTTTTTGCATATCCTGTAGTTCAGATGACTTTGTAATTTAGAATTATGTGGAGAAGTTAGCATCCTTGCTACAGTTATGTCTTCTAAGTTGTATGCAGCATCTAAAGTT
Organism: Petaurus breviceps papuanus; assembly: GCF_028583685.1. Taxonomy (NCBI): domain Eukaryota; kingdom Metazoa; phylum Chordata; class Mammalia; order Diprotodontia; family Petauridae; genus Petaurus; species Petaurus breviceps. The sequence goes on from NW_027185798.1 coordinate 24,579,800, forward strand.
CAGGGTGTCAGCTGTTCTTGGAAAGAGAAATTGCCTTGTGTTTGGTTCTCTACTTCTCATGTGATCAGGAAATTTGAATTGGGGCTTATTTTAAAAATCCCAGTTTTTTATTGAAATGAGAAGCCTTGGTAAGAACAATGCTCATCTTTCACATTTTAATTTGCTTTCAAAACCAGGTGAGCTTTGGTAATTGAAAATAATGAGCTCCCTTAAATCGAAGTCATAATAAGCATGCTAGTAGTAAAACAAGTAAAATAACTACCTTTTTAAATTATCTCTTCCACCCATTAGCTTAATCTGAAATACTACTGTAAAGAAAACTTCAAATAATTTTCATATTTTTCTTTTGTCATTGGATGCCACTAAAACCCAGAGAGCTTATTTACTGTTAAGTTCTGAGATATCAGACTCTGATAGGTAACCCCATGTTAATCACTACAAGAAAGTCTGATTAAACATAACCTATGTGGGGGCAACTTAGTAGTGAAATGGATAGAGCACCAGTCCTGGAGTCAGGAAGACTTAAGTTCAAATGCAACCTCAGACACTAGCTAAGTGACCCTAAGCAAGTCACTTAACCTGTTTGCCTCAGTTTTCTCATCTATAAAAACGAGTTGGAGAAGGAGATGACAAACCACTCTAGTATCTTTGCCAAGAAAACCCAACTGAGGTAACAAGAGTTGAACTCCACCCAACAACATTTCTTTTTTTTTTTTTTTGGAGGGCAATTGGGGTTAAGTGACTTGCCCAAGGTCACATGGCTAGTTTTTGTGTTAAGTGTCTGAGGCTGGATTTGAACTCAGGTCCTCCTGACTCCAGGGCTGCTGCTCTATTCACTGCTCCAACTAGCCTCCCTGACCAACCTCTAATCATTTGTCAAAAAAGAATCCTCATCTATTTTTGTGAGTTATAGCTTGGTATAAAAAACTTGGGCAGAACAATATATCAGTAGTAAAGATCTAAAAGTTGAGATTAGTATCAACTGAAGAGGAGCTGTTTTTCTAGTTGATCTTTATAAGGGGTTTCCTAAAATAAGTATTTGAAATAATGAGTAATTTCTGTCACAGTATTGTGAAAGGCAGACAGGTAGGACCTGAAGGTTTATTTAGTAAATGTTGGCTTTGTATACATAGTGCTAAAAAAGTAAAATCTACTCTTACTTAGATTGAGAATCAGCAAGTGTTTATTTTTACAAAAGACAGTCACTTGTTTTCTTCACTGCTTTTAATTACAGTAAAGATATTGTTGCAGGCAAATCTAATTTTTGTTAATGTAAATTATGGTTTAGATTTTAGTATATTATATAGAATTTTCATGATAAATGAACTTTTTTAACTGTGATGATAACTTTTGATAAGATTTGAATTTTTTTTCTCATGCAGAACCAACACAGATCTATAGATTTCTTCGGACTCGAAATCTCATTGCAGTAAGTGTTTGACAATACCGATCGATATCTTTACTTAGTACTTAATCTATATTTAATTTTAACAATTTTTCAAACTTTTTTATAGCCAATATTTTTGCACAGAACTCTTACTTACATGTCTCACCGAAACTCCAGAACAAACGTCAAAAGGTACATTTTTATGAATCTTACTTAAAACTAATCTAAGCTAAGCATTGTTTAAACTTAAAACAATTTAAATGTGAAAACTGAAGTGGGAGGGGGTTGACTGGATAAATGAGTCACACTGTATTTTCAAGTGCTGTCATTTCTTTTTGCAAAGTATTGTAGCAAATCTACCTTCCCCCAGAAAAATATTCTTGTAGAAAAATGAATAAAATTGGCTTTGTTTCATTTTGATCTGGCACAAATTATTGCCCTGGGCAAGTAGTTATTTCCAAACTTTATAACTTGAGAATTTACAGTAATCAGTAGAATGGTCTTGGGCATGTGAACACAACAAAGTAATTATCAACTGCCTACTCTAATACTTGGCCCATTGAACAATGAGAGGAAGACTTAAGACAGTTCTTAGAGTATGAACCTCTAGGTAGAACAGCTATCATTTCTTGACTCTTGTGCCAAGTAAGTTTAGTGCTCCTCATCATTAACAGAAATGCTTAGAAGCATAAAATGAGTCAGTTTTCCTAGGTGTACAGTTAGATTCCTGTTGTGGTTAAATAAGGCATTTGAACTAGAAAATTGTTAAAAGTATTCAATTTTGGAACTAGGGCCATTTATAAAAGTATTTTAATATTTTAAATAAAAAATAATTTTAATCATTTAATGTTTCAGGTTTGAAAAGTGTTTTTGAATTTTCAGCAGCCATGGGAGTTGGTTTCTTTTCCCCCCTCCAAGACCTAGTTGAGCTTTGAGAATATACCTTGAGAGCTTAGATTTATTTTGTACTTTATATTACTTAGCAATCTATCTTGAGCAAGAACTTCATTTAATAGTTAATGTTACCAAGTTCCTACCTGAGAATCTGTGTCAGATAGGTTTCTGTTCTTGTTTCTTTTCTACTCAATCATTTAGTGACTATTACTGCCTGCCAAGTAAAACACAAACACCTCAGTTTGGCATGAAAGTTCTTGACAGGGGCAGCTAGGTGGCACAGTGACCAGAGCACCAGCCCTGGAGTCAGGAGGACCTGAGTTCAAATCTGGCCTCAGACACTTACTAGCCATGTGACTTTGGGCAAGTCATTTAACCCCAATTGCCCTCCCCCCCAAAAAAAAAGTACTTGACAGAATAGCATAACCTTATCTTTCCAGCCTTATTCTCATACCCTTTCCTTCCACAAATTTTGTGTTTTAGCCAAACTGAGTTACTTGGAGTCCTAGTATGTGATCTGCCTTGTCCTACCTTTGTGCCTTGGCTGTTCCCAGTGCCCTCACCCTCTCTTAACTTTGATGGTTGATTTCCAACCTGTCTTTTAAAGTCTCACAGAGATGGCATCTCCCCTTGGAAGGTTTTGGTATCCCTAGACAATAAATTCTTTATGGTTGGACCTTACACTGAAGTAATAAGACTCTAACTATAAAAATGACCTCAGGCCATCTAGTGCATAGAACCCCCTCTCACCTTTTATATTTGAGAAAATTGAGACCCAGAGGGGTTCTATACTTAGCATTCAGTTTTCTCATTACTTTTATATTGACTACTTTTGTATTATCTATAAGCTCCATGATGCCAGGAACCATATTTCATATGAATTTTGCATCTGCCCTAAGGTTTTTGAGTTGAGTGGTAATGAAAGATCATTCTAGGTGCCAGAGTAACTTAACTCCTACCCAATTTGGTCTGCCATAACTTAACTCATTATTAAGGCCTAACTATTTTGCTTTCATTAGCTTGTTACCTATTTTCATTATTGAAGACAAACAGGGTATCTAAAATATTCAGTACAAAACCAATAAAGAATAAGATTCATTGGGGCAGCCAGGTAGCACAGCGAGTAAGAGCACCGGCTCCAGTGTCGGGATGACTTGGGGATCGAATCCTGGGCTCAGATATTCAGCACCACACCCAGAAATAACTGGCCATGTAACCTTGAGCAAGTTACTTAACCCCGATTGCTTTAAAAAAAAAAAAAAAAGAAGAAGATTCATGTACTTTAAGAATTGATCCACAAAAAAAATCTGAATTTATTCCTAATTCAATTGATTTTTCTTTTTCCATCATTTTTATTGTGCTACTTAACTCAGAGTATGATTAATTTGTTTTATCAGTATATGAAAATAGTTTAAAATCTTTGGTACCATGGTATTGAGTTTTTGGTTTTGTTTTTAATAAACTTTTTAATATTCTTTCCCTTTCACTTGCTCTTAAATTGAAGAATTGGCTTTTTAGAAATTTGGAAGCATTTTGCCTTTTATTAACTGAGAAGGATAAATCACAATTCATTTTCTCACAAAAATGAATGTGAATTGCTAAGGATTGGTGCAGTGGATAGCACACCAGCTCTGGAGTCAGGAGGACCTGAGTTCAAATCCAGCCTCAGCCCCCTTACTAGCTATGTGACCCTGGGCAAGTCATTTAACCCCTATTGCCTCCAAAAAGAAATAATAACTAGGGATGTTATCACATATATGAGTTATAACTTTTAAGGCAATGAGACAAATTTTTCTATATAACATATCCTGATTTATAGATCGCAGTGAAAGTTGTCCTCTTTACTAGGTATTTTTTTTGAGCATAAACCACTGCTGTTGCTCAAAAGTACCATTTTTGTAACTCCTTTTTGAGCCAAGGGTGATAGAATTATTGAAATAAGTGTAGTTTCTAAGATGATTGAAGAATAGCTTTCTTTCATTCAACAAGCATTTTATTATTTGATTGTATGAATACTAACTGATATGTCTGAGACAGTCATGGGGTAGAGAGTTGGCCTTGGAGCTGGGAAGACCTGGTTGAAGTACCACTTCAGACATAATATAATAAACTGTAACCATGGGCAAGGGCTCTAGACTACTTCTATTAAACTCCAATAGAAATGACTGCATATTGACTTCTTAAACCACAAATTAACATTATATTGTTTTGTATTTTTATTTGTTAAACATTTTTCATTTACACATTTATAGGCCTCTTTTAGTCAGGAATGTTAGTTGTAGAGATTGTGCCTACCTGCATTGATAGAGAAAATTTCCTCATCCTGGAGTTCTCTATATTAATGAAATCACAGGTTCATTCCCTATCTCTGTATGTTTGCAATAAAATCATAAAAACTGGGTTTTTTTAATAAAGAATACTTTGTTAGGCAGTATTTTTTCCTAGATTGATAAAATTTAACATTAACAAACTATAAGATACTAAAAGTGAATCTGCAAAATACCAAAGTGAGTATTTTCTTTGTCCTTTTCAGAATTTCATCTGAAATTCTGCCAACTTTGCTCCTCCTCCCTCCTTTTTAAATAGCTGTTGTGGTTCTGACGTTTGCTTTGCTTGACTTCTAAAAGTTTTTTTTTCCAAATAGAATTACAGTAGTTCATAACAGACTGTCAGACAACCATTCTTTTCCCCAGGTTTACTCTGAATTGCTTATGAATTCTCTAAGAAGTTCCAGAAAGTTAGGTTTTTTTAAAAATCACTTAATTCCTACTTTTTGAAGACCTTTAAATGATCAGAAACACATTTGTAGTATAGGGATAGGAGGGATATTTGCTTTTTCTTAGGGGTTCTTTATACTAGTTCTGTTTTCACATGACTATTGAAGTTATAAGTTTTCTCCCATGCTACTTCTGTTGGTGGTCCATGGCATTGAAAGGAGGGGGATAGACCTTAGATTTCCTAATTTATCCCTTTGCTACCAGATAGGATTTCATATTAACCATTTGGGAAAGGTGGTATCCACCCTTGTCTTAAGAGTTTCCACAGAAACTTTAAAACCCATTTGGAAATAATTATTAATTTTAGCAAATATTTAATAGGTCCTTACTATGCTGTTCAAGACACTGTAGATATAATCAGAAGAAAAGACAACAGTCTTGCAATCACGGAGATTGTAGTGTTGTAAGGCAAGTAATCACATAAACAGTGACTATGTATTAAGTGCCAATATATATATATTCAATTGGAGTTAAGTAACTTGCTCAAGGTTACATGGCCAGTTATTTCTGGGTGTGGTGCTAAGTATCTGAGCCCGGATTTGGTCCCCAGGTCATCTCGACACTGGGGCCAGTGCTCTTACTTGCTGAGCCACCTGGCTGCCCCTAAGCAATTGGGGTTAAGTAACTTGCTCAAGGTTACACGACCAGGTGTTGCTGGGTGGGTGCTAAGTGTCTGAGCCCGGATTTGATCCCCGGGTCATCTTGACACTGGAGTCGGTGCTCTTACTCACTGTGCTACCTGGCCACCCCGTAAGTGCCAATATATTAAACATGACTGCTTTTTCTCCACAAAACACATGTACAGAGGGAAGTAATCAAAAGAAATGGTCCTCTTCATACTTAAACTGGGAAGTGACCACGTCCTGAGACTGCTTGGGCACAGGAGGACCTTAGGGTTTGGTGCCACTACTGTTGTTCAAATCTTTAATTGGTATTTCAAGGGATTAAGCACTGGTATCTGATTGAAAGCCTGTTTTTATTCAAATCATGTGAAAAAATAAGATTCATAACAGATCAATTAGGTTGCATAGAACCCTCTTTAAATATTGGAGCAATTTTGCTGGATTTTATGTAGCCAGTGTGATGGTTAAAAATAAAAATGAAAAAAGGCTGTAAAAATCAGAAATCTTTTATTCCTACCATGAGCCTGTCTTCACATGTATCATAAAAATCTTCCAGTTTTATATCACAGTATACAAATGACCAGATTAACAGTTTAAAAGGCAACGTCTGGTTCAGGCTACCCTAGCTCCACTTGAATATGATGACTGTCAGCAGGATGTAGTATTTTGATTTGTATATAAATATTTCAGTAGGAAGGTTTCTAATCAGCAAACTGAAGTATTTTTGCTTTATTTCCTTCTTCCTTTTTGTGGGACTGGTGGTTGCTCACCATTATATATAGCATGCTATATTTGACAGTGCATTTGTATTAAAATTAGATTACTGCTAAAGGTAGTAAGTTTACTGTAGGTTACTAATGGCACATTATAGTTTTATGCCTCTTCAAGTAAAATTAGTCCTCAGTCTTTTAGTTCTTGCTGACTTCATTTCCAAGACCCTACAAGGACTGTAACACTAAAATTTCTCTTGATGTTTTTGAAACAGTGAGCATGATGATGCTATTATCAGGTAGAGGATTTATGAAAAGATTAGTAATCCCTTAAATGTCAGGAATCAGTTATTAGTGACTAATAGTTACTAACAAAAGAAAGATTATTTATAATAATGAAAATAAATGAAATTACATGTGGTTTTAGATTTTTATTTTACTTTTTGGAGTCATTATATTTGGTATCACCACAAGAATTTGAGATTTTCTTTAGAATCTGTTAATTCTATTAGTTGCTTTGAGATTTTATACTTAAGTAAGAGAGTGTTTCCCTTTTGTACTTTTGTTAGATTTTTTTTCTCTGCTTTGAAGCTGATTTACTAGTCCGTTTTAAATTGCTAAAATATCATTTGGTGTGCACCCCAAATGGACTTCAAAACAGTTTTATGACTGTTGACCAGCTTTTAATCTGATTTAAAATACTTTGGTGTAATATGTGGAATAGATGTTTTGTTTGCTTTTTTCAAAATCTACATAAAAAGGCTTCAGATAGTCACCAAGTATTAGTGACTATCTTCCTATGCTTGTTTTACTATCATATGAATTTCTTTGAAAAGGAATACCAGTTGTTATGCTTGACCAACCCCATCTAATTAACCTAGTCAAAAGCAATAGAAAGTCAAAACCAACATTTCCATCTTGTCTTATTGTAGTGCCATTAAAATATATTTAGTTCTTGTTTTTCTCAATTGAGAAGCAGTTAACTTCTCTTTTTCTTTCAGGAAAACGTTTAAAGTTGATGACATGCTATCAAAAGTAGAAAAAATGAAAGGAGATCAAGAATCTCATAGGTAAGGTAAATTATGAGCATGTATGAGTGATACAAATACGGGAAAAGGTGATTATAGTGATGAGATCCCATAAAAGACCTTAGCCTAATACAGGGATCCCTTTTATAACCTCCCTGACCAGTGAATATCCAGCCCCATTTGAACCATGTTGCTCTGTGCAGGGATCCAGAGTTCGTTGCTTCTGGAGGTGCCCATTCCATTGCTGTTGGGCAACTCTGTGTTGAACTCTTCCCTTGGACTTTTTTTCATATTTGATCCCAGGCCTTGTAGAGGAAGAGAAGCTAGAGATAGGCCTTCTTCCACAGGACAGTCCTTAAAGCATGTGAATATGGTTATTGTCTAGGGTGTCCCCCAAATTCATTTTTTAGGCCTAACATTACTTAGCTCCATCATTACTGACAGCACAAACTCCTTGTGAGGGGAGGAGGTTTCATTCTTTATGTTTTTATCCCCAGCACTTGGTACAGTGTCTGGCACATAGGTGTGCCTAATGAATGCTTGCTGATTGATTGTTCATAATTTTGTCTTTGTCCATCTGAAACGTAATGTTCAGAACTGAATGGGTAGATTGCCTGTGAGAAAACACAGGGGCACATTAAAAAAAGATATCAAGAAAACATTTTACAAATAGAGTACTTAGGAAAAAACCAGGAATTTGGATTATAGTTCCTTATTGATTACTTGAATACCAAGTAGTAGGGTAAAACAATAAAAGTAGGGTAAAAGGGATGTGAATTTTGAAGCAAGTAATTGGTCATGCAATTACAGTTGGAAAAGGCACCCTAAAAATCTAGTCCAGATTCCTTATTTTACTGATAAAGAAACTGAAATCCACAAAAGTTGAAGGGCTTGCCCAGGGTCAAGCCAGTAATAATAAGAGGCAGAACCAGTGATTGATCCTAAGCATTGCTAAAGCCAGCATTCTTTTTTTTTTTTTCATGTTGCTTAATGAAGGGCCTTGAATAGATTATGTACTAAGCTGTACATTTCTCTTTTGGAGTTTTTGTCATATGAGCAAAGAGTAAATGAGAATATATAACCAATTTTTACATTTTTAAAAATTACTCTAAGTACAAGTTAACATTTTTCAGTAATTTGCAGTGGGAACAGTTTATTCAAACTGCTTCAAAATTTATCTTTGGAATGAAATAGTTTTATTGCTATTGCATATTTTTCAAGTAAAAACTGATTCTTAGTCTGATCTTGCAAAAAAAAAAAGCTACACTTGGGATGCTTTCATATAGAGCCCATCACTGATTATGAATAGGTTCTGTTTCAGAAGTTTTTTCTAAGTTTGGAATTTGGAAACCATTTTCCTGTAGAAACAATGTTATTAATGGCAGTTGACGTCTTTATTACTACTAATATTACAATTCAGTTACAAGAGTTGGATTAGTGTTTGTGGGTTACCCTAGGAAACTACCAACCATTGATAACATTGTTTCTGTTTGAAAGCTTATTTGGAGTTTCAGCACTGGATGACAGGATGATATTTCTTGATAACTGTTCAGGCAGTGGGAGTGGATCCTCAGCAGAGATTGTCATTTATATGTAAGAGCAGTTTATGTTAGCTATTCTTAAATTGATTTATTTATAACAGAGTTGTATGTGATTTAAACTATGGCTTGTTTTTAGATGGTATATATTTAAATTTTTAAAAACTGTTGTTATTAATAATCAATTCCATCAAGTCAGTTTTCAGGTTCTTAAAATCTTAAATATACCCACTAATTAGAATTTTGTAATGAACTTCAGTGCATCAAATATAATACCTTTTCACAGTTACATCACTCTGCATATGTGGATACCTAAATGTACCTAATCTAAAAGAATTTACTAAGTAATTGATTACGTGAGGTATTCTTTGAAACGCTACAGTGGGACACTTATTAGCCTAATGTAGTGTGTTTATATCAAGAAACTTGATCTCTAATATTTGAAGTAGTGATAATTGGTTTGGTAAGCAGAATGACTTGAGAGGCTTTAAACTTAAGGTCCCATTTTCTATTGAAAAATGATTTTTTTTAAAACTATAATTTGTAGAATAAGGAGAGGCATTGGCCTTGTGGGTTACATTGGATTGATAGAGGGAATTCCGAGATGAGGAAACTCAGTTTACCAGTGTAGGTCAGCCCTTTCCCCCCTCAAGTGTAGGAGTTTAAAAGGGCCTTGAGCACTGAGAGAAGTGACTTGTGAGGGTCACACAGTCAGTCTCAGGATGATCAGAGGCGGGTCTGAACCCCAGTGTTTGCTCACTCACAAGGCCAGCGCTTCCTCTACTATGCTGCATTTCCTCACTGTAGTTAAAATTGCAAGTTCAAAGCATAAACTTCACACAAGAAAAGGAGAAAAGAAAAAGTTAGGAACTGACATCTCATTCAACAGTTTAAATCCAAAACCCTTAAATGAATTGTAAAGTGAAGGCTTTTCTCTTCCTAGAAGTTGCAATCTAGCAGAGGACTGGGGCATACCTATCAATGACTTTTTTCTTGACTAGCCTCTGATTTCCTTATTATATAGAGTTCCCAGTTAAGAAACTTCCTTTAATAAAGGTCAGCATTTGGTGCTACTGAGAGGTTGTAACTTCACCCCCAAGGACACAGCTGCTATGTTTCCATTATAGGACTTGAATACAGGTCTTGCTAACTTAGACCATTCTCTCTCTACTCCCTGCTATTTCTCACAAATCACTGCAGTTTAAAAAAAAATACTTGAGCACATTATGTATATTCATTCAGTTTGTTCCCTTGGCAAGTGTCTACATTTTTTTCAGTTAACAAAAATCTCTTTTCTTTCCCCACCTCTTCTCTCCATTGGAAAAGAAAAATAAAACTCTTATAACAAATATTCATAATCAAAACAAATTTCTACATTGAACGTGTTCTAAAGATAAGTACTTCTCACTCCCCTGAGTTGCTGTCATCTCGGCAGGAGGTGGGTAGTTTGCATCATCAGCCCTCTGAAATTGGAGTTGGTCTTTCAGCACATATTTAGGAAGTGCCAGCTTCATGCTGAGTAAGTACTGCATCATGTAAAAACTAACAGTGTAGAAAACCGTACTGCAGCTTCTGCCTGTGAAGAATTTCCACATTAGCTAGGTTAACCAGTCATGAATAAATATTTGATTGACATTAGGCTTTACACTTAGATGTTCTGAGAGGTGTGGTCTAGGCCAACAATCTAGCTGAAGAGAAGTTATTTATATGTAAAAAAGTAGATTATTAAAAAAAAACCTTTCAAACCCTGGTCCTTACCTGCCTTTCCAGTATTCTTTCACTTTAATTGTATACTCTGATGTCCAGTCACATTACCCTCCCTGACTTCATGCCTTTTATACTGACTGTCCTCCTTTGCCCAGAATGGTCTGCTTCTTAACTTCCTTTAAGACTCTACAAATTCCACCATCTACAGGAGGCTTTTTCCAGTTGGTATTTCCAGCCCCCCCAAAGAGTGTGTCTCCCCCATGGTGTTTTCCTAGCACCTTCCCTCTAAGATTGCTTTCCATTTACACTGCATAGAACTTGTGTGTGGAATTGTTTGCATGTCCTTTTCCCCATTAGATTGTATCCTTGAGAGCAGATACTGTGTTTTCACCTGTCCTTATACTTCTAGCATTAGCAGCACAATGCCTGGCTGTATTTAGTAAGTATAGTTAAGTGCTTACTAAAAGCCTGTTGACTCACTGCTCACTGCTAAAGTTAGTGGCATGTAATGGATTGGTGCCAGTAAGTGCAATGAAAAGAGTGACCCAGGGTTGGGATGGTGGAATAGCCAGGATTGGAACCAAGTGTAGGATCACCATGTATAGAGAAGTCTCAGGGGAAGGGAAAGCATTCTCTGGGAGGTCCTGTGAGCAAACATGTGAAGGGACTCTGGGGCACAGATGGGATGTGTTGGTAGGTCCTGTTTCAGAGATCTGGAACGGGAGCCACTGGGACCATTTTGTCGTTTAGGAAGATAAGTCTGTTATTACTGGTGTTGGTAGGATAAATTTAATGGTGACAGGCTCTTTTCCCTTCCACTGTTGAGTTGCAGAAAACCATGATATTTTTTTCTTTGGCTTTCTAGACATTAAACGGTAAACTAAATTACATACCTGTCTTGGTGAACATTTAAGTGATTCTAGATCATATAGAATTCACTGGAAGCTTCTCTTGCCTTTCATCTTTATGTTGGCATTTATTTTGTTTGTAAAAACCAAGAAGATTTTCAGTTTAGTATTTTTTTTTTTGAAGGAGGAAGGCAAGGCAATTGGGGTTAAGTGACATGCCCAAGGTCATACATGTCAAGTGTCTGAAGCCGAATTTGAACTCTGGTCCTCCTGACTTATCTATTCACTGCGCCACCTAGCTGTCCCCTGGCTCTTTTTTTAATAGCCTGTCCTCTTTCACTTCTATCCCTCTAGTGCCTTTCACATTGATAGGCTAGGCATATAATAACGTTTATTGAATGAATTGTTCTTTAAAGATCAAACAACTGACCAATGTTTATAAGATAGGCTTTGAGTTTTCTAGCATTGTTGAGGTGAGCTGAACCACAGAATTCATTTGCCAGATGGCTTGCATTATGTAATGGATTGGGGTTTTCAATGTATCTGATTCGTGATCAGGTAAAATGTTTGGTCCCTCAAGCTGGTAATTATATTTAGGTAAGTTAGAGGGCTTTAATGTTGACTAAAAACCAGAGACCTTCAATAACACCTATGTTTATGCCTGCCACTAATAGGTCAGATGACTTATGTTAAACACTTGTGATAGTGAATTTGACAATGATCTAATGCTTTCCTAATTAGAAAAAGGGAGCTTCTGAACTTTAGTATATTTAAGGTTAAGATACTGAGGCCTGGTTTAGGCCTGGATTATGCAAGAATACTGGCCCCGGCTCACTTTACCATAATTAGATAACAATTTAGATTAGCAGTATGAAATGAGACATTTTCACATTTATATAAAATTGCCCTATTTTCAAGAGGGAATGGAATGATAGCTTATATAATTTCTGAGCTTCAGTTTCTTCATCTGCCAAATGACAGGGTTGGAGTAGATGACTGATATGGTCCCTTAAAACTTAAAAATGTGTAATCTTATGTTTCTGTTGGCAATTTAAAGTTTAATGACTCTATGCCTATGTTATGGTTTACTTAAAACTTGTTATAAAACATTAGTTAGCATCTCATTTGTTGCTCAGCAACCCTTTTATCTATTACCATTGCAGTCATTGTTGAACTTCCAAAAGCAAGTATTTCGAAACTTTGCTCTCTTTAAGACTCCTTCCCCACTCAGTTCTGGACAAATAACCCCACCTACTTCACTGCCAAGGAGATAGAAGTCTTCTAGGGTGAACTCACCCTCTCTCCTACTTTACCTTGGAAGACCTGTGTTCTACACCCAACTTCTCAGTCCTTCCCTCATCTCAGAGGAAAGTGGGTTTCTGTAAGACAACCTTCCACTTATGTTCCACGCCCTCGAGGGCCTTACATCTTTAATCTCTAGTATCATCATTCCCTTTTCTGCTGATGCCTCCCCTTTCTGTAAAAAAAAAACAAATAGCTGAACACTCCTGCAAAACTTCATTTGAAACTTTATCTCTCCTTTCTTTCATGAACAACTTCTTGAACAAATAGCCTTTTACCTCCATTTTCTCAACATCCACCCCTATACTTAATCACTTGCAACATGGCTCCTGAAACGAAATGCTTAGTGTGACCACCTAATCAGCCAATTCTGTGGTCTTATTCTTAGTTCTCCAAGAGTAAATTGTGAGGTTACAGGGAATATCTTATGTGGTTGAAAATTTTGCCCAGTTTTTCATTTTCTCATCCGTTTCATCTCTGTAATTTTCTTCCCCACTTATATGCCTTTAAAACAATCATCTAAATGCTTTCCTCTTTTCATTTCTTAAATTAGAATTGCGATGTATGCGTTGAAACCAAATAAAGTTGTTCCCAGTAAGTTGATATCTGAAGCAGTGTTTGAACATGTGTGTGGCAATCATAACTTAAGAGAAACATAATTAAATGTTTAGCAAAAATTTGTTAAATTTCTGTAGCCATAGAATGCATGAAATAGCTTGGGTAGATTCACTTGTCTTCTAATGACATCCCTTTGAAAACTGAAGACATATATCAGCATTTTACTGGTAGGAAAAATAATCTCCTTGGATCATCTGTTTTCCTTTCTAACTTCTTGGTAGTGAGGAACAATTATTATCAATGTGAAAACATTCATCCTCTTGGTTTTCTCTTTAAAAACTAGGTAAAGTAGGATTTTGGACATATGAGCCAGAAATAAAAATATTTAGAAATTAGGAATGAGGGGGTAGAAACTGTACTTTGGCCAATAAAAGCTTAATTTTTTATTTTTGCACGTCAGAATTCCAAGAGTACTTTACAGGGAATTTAAATAACCAGTCTTGTCATCATGAACTTTGAGCACACATCCTAATTTTTCCTTTTCTTTGTTTAGCTTGTCAGCTCATCTACAGCTTACATTTACTGGTTTCTTCCACAAAAATGGTATGTACCTTTTAAAAGTTTAATAATGTTGGCGTTCCCACAGAAAATGCTTTTTTTGTACGTGTATAAAATGCCCCTTCCTTTACTTAAGATGATCATTCAGTGATTATTTTAGAAAAAAGTCTTTGCTTTCTCCAGAGATGAACTTATTAACCAGTTAGTTCTTAGTTATTGCTTTATGTGATCCTCTGGAAGATTCAGGCTAAAGTGCCTATCTCTGAACCTAGAGAGTCTCAAATATTATGGACTTCAGCATTACTTTCCAAATGCCTTTTTGTTACCTATTTAAATTTTCAGGTATATTTTGGCATTGACATTAAAGCTAGACAGAAGTTCTGATAATGTGGTCCTGTCTTGATACTAAATCCATTTGCTTCATCTGTCTTATGATCATCTCAAAATTAGTTGTATTATCTTTGAATTGGTCAAATTTTAGCTCTCATCTTTAATCCATATTATCATTTCTGCTGTTCCAAGTATCCCTTAATACTATTAGAGAAACTTTGCAAATATGCACCATAAAACTGTATCTCCATAACCATCATTCTGGTGATCATATCTCAAGAGAGAGCACAGTCAAGCCTATAGAATCTTGAGGTGAGGACAGACTTTAGTATCATCATGTACTGATACTTATCAGTGAGTATAAGAAATATCTTGGGTAGTGCAGAAATGTGAAAGATTATATCTCAGTGTTACATAAATCTAGAGGTCTTTATGAACTGTGAACTTTGTTGAGCATGAACATGCCATGTATTCATTCTCAAGTTGGTAATCATTCATCCTAAAATTCCATAATCCTACCTTGACTGATTGTCCTCTATATAAAGAGGATTATTGTATAGAATCACCTTAATCATGTAGTTTTGTCCTACAGCCCACAGGCATATATAAGAAAATCCATGTTCCTTCCAACAGAATAAAGGCCTTAACATATATATATCCATGTATTTTGGAAGCTTGGTAGTGTATAAGGACAGCTCTTATCAGATAAACATTTTGGCTCTTTCTAATTACAATTATGCGCCCCCTGCCCCTTCCCCAGATAACTATATATTTATTTTGCATTTGGTTTATATTTACTTAACTTTACCCATGTAAGCTTCTTGAGCTGGAGGACTTCAGGGATTGTCTGAAGTATTTGTACACCAGGCAATAAATAGTAGGCACTTGATAAATTCGTATTTGTTGAGTGTTACTAGTTACCAGCTTGGTCAACACTGTGGATGATCCTGTCCAAACCTTTTTCAGGAATAAATAAGTGATTGCTTCAGCTATCTTCAGTATACCTGTAGCTAAGAAATTTATTGGGCTACACAGTTATCCATATAGAAATTAAAAGCTACTGCTTTAAATCTCTTTTGTTCTCTAGACTGCTTTAAGAAATAATGGCCATTATTCACTTAGCACTTCCTCTTCTGAAATATTTGTGCTGTTAATTCAGTTTGTTCTGTTGGTTATTCTGCTACATTTAGAATATTTGAGGCTTTTGTGCCTTAAAAAGATCTCTTGACCCCATCAGTTCACTTAATGCCACGATATCCAGGGACCCAGGCAAATAATCTCTATATATATATATATAGCTATATATATATATATATAGCTGAAAAGAGTAAGTGTAATAGTTAAGTTTCTTCATACCATGTTTCCCTGATAATAAGACCTATCCTGAAAATAAGCCCTCCCCTTACTGTGTAAGATTCCTAGAAAATAAGCCCTCCCCCGAAAATAAGCCCTATTGAGATTGCTGCTGTAGTGAAAGTGATCCCCTGCGCTACACGCTACATTATGGTACCCTCTGTATGCACCGTCCCCCCCTCCCCTGTGAAACGCATGCCGCGCTCCGAGCTGCAGCAGTGAGCGCGTCATCCTGTTCTTCCCCAGTGATTTGCTTATTGAATAAAGGTACATTTTTTTGTTCACATTTACCTGTTTATTAAAATTGCTGTCAATGTTCATTAAAATAAGCCCTCCCCTGAAAATAAGCCCTCTGGTGTTTTTCTGTCCAAAAAATAATAAGCCAGTGTCTTATTATCGGGGAAACACGGTATTTCTTTAAAAATTGTACCAGATTGGGGCAGCTAGATGTCGCAATGAATAGAGCACCAGCCCTGGAGTCAGGAGGACCTGAGTTCAAATCCAGCCTCAGACACGTAACACTTACTAGCTGTGTGACCTTGGGCAAGTCACTTAACCCTAATTGCCCTGCCCTCCAAAAAGCAAAAAAAAAAAATTACTTCGGATATCCAAAATTTTTCCTAAGTCATAGTTTAAAAGTTATTTTTTTCTTTGAAATTTTTGATATTGATCTAAGTGTGTAAAGCAAATGCATAGATTTAAAATAAGAAAAAATATTTGTTAGCTTCTTTTCCCAAGAAATAACTCCTTATGTATATAGCTTTAAAATGAGTGTTGTTTGGGGAAAACTGGATATTTCTCCCCTGAATTTATCAGAGTATTTTTGTAGAATTTTTTTACACTAGAAACAAAGATTATAGGGAGATCTGACTTTTCCTTGTCTGCTTGTGGTTTTATTCACTATCTTTTTTAATGAACATTGCTTGACAGGTATTTCTTGAAATTAGAACTCTATGATGTTAGTTACTATAATATTTATCTTGAGTAGCAATTTTAAAGCAGCTTGAGTTTTTATTCATTGTATTCATTTTTACTTTCCCTTAGTTTTTACAAATTTCTTACAATGAGGTCAAAGTAGTGATATGCATATAATGTTCAATTAAAAACATTTATTCAGCACCTAATATAGAGCTAGGCTCTTGGTGTACAAGTAAAGACACAGACCTCAGAAAGAAAGGTCCTTGGCCCCCCAAAGAGCTTACATTCTATAAAGTGAGAGATGATGGGTTTGGGTAAGGAGGGGTCAGGAAATGCCTCACTTAGATGATTCTGGAACTAAGCTTTGAATGAAACTCAAGTCTCTGAGAAGTAGAGGTAAAAGGAGAGAATGCATTCTAGGCCTGTTGATTTGCCTGTGAAATGATAATGGAAAGGAAGTATGGGGGAGGAAAAGCAAGGATATATTAAGAATCAATTCTGGAATCTTAAACTGCTGAAGTCATAGGACTCTTTAATATATGACACTAAATTTTTAGTAGTAAGTAGAAAAAATGATGGTCCAAAAGCCATTTCAGGATAAGGAACTATATTTTTCAGACTATTCATGTTCATCTGTTTAGTAACTTTTTTTTTTTTTTTTTGCCTTTTTTGGGGGGGTTTGCCATTATTAAAATTTCCCAAGGTTACATTTTTTTTTTTTTTTTTTGGTGTGTGGGTGTTAAGTGCCTGAGGCTGGAACTGAACTGGGTCCTCCTGACTCTGTGCCAGTGCTTTACTTACTGCACCACCTAGCCCCCTCTGTTTAGTAACTTTTTAAGGAGATTTAATGAAGATGGTGAGTTGATATCCCCTCTGAAGAATTTAGAGCAGTTGAAAGACTTAAAGGCATTACAATTCACAGCTATGGGGTGATAACTTAAGGCTCTGTTAACAGGAGAGAAGAGGGAGGGAGTGACATTGTCTCCCAAAAAAATACAATGAATCCTAATAAGCACATTATTTTAGTCTTGATGTTCCCCAGGATTTCTTTCAGGTCTGAAAACAAAGCAGTGCCAAGACTTGAGTTTTCTTTCTTTTAAAATATTTATTTTCCTCAGTTTGACTAGGGTTACAGCTATCAAAATAGAGGATTCATTTAAAAAAAATTTTTAAGAGTAACCCAGTCCTTAGCAGTTAGAATTAATCTTGCTATTAAATAACTTAATTAGTTGAATTGCTTCAGGGACACTGAAGCATTATGATCTATTGTGTCTGTTTTGATTATCCATATTTGGCATAGCATGTCAATTTAAAGCCTTTTGTAATATATTATGTAATACATTTCTTTTAAAATCTATTAATTTTGCATTTATTTAAATATTGAAAGGGAAACCTGATGTTAGAGTTTAGAAAGTGTGTTTCAAATATGGCTGCATTCTGGTGGCATGTCATTTGACAAGTCATTTAACTTCTCAGTTCCCCAAGCAACTTGCCTAATACTATAGATGGCAGAGAAAGTAGATGATTTTCATTGGTAGACTTCCTTAACAGGAACTCCCTATACCGATGAAATCACAGGTCTGATGTCCTCAGTGTTGCTGACACGTTACCCCTTCCCCCCCAGTTATTTAAAATAGTTTAGTTTTTGAAGGTCATTTGACTTGTTTTTTTCTGAAGGACTCAGCGTTTTTTACAGCCTCTCCAAATTAAAAACCTCTTGAAGAAGTTTTATCTGGTTAAATTTCCCTAAGTTGAATGTTTATAACATTTCATTTTATATTGTCCTGAAGATATTTTAAAATCTCCCATTTAATAGTGCCTTTCAGTTTACAAAGGGTTTCTTATTGACAGTTTTGTTCAGTATAATTGAAAAGCCATATTAAAAGTTGTTGGTTCCTAGGGAGAAAAATTCCAGGATTGGATGGATTTACAGGTGAATTTTGCCACTTTTTTTTTCTTTTTTGCTTTTTGGAGGGCAATGGGGTTACAGTGACTCGCCCAAGGTCACATGGCTAGTTTTTGTGTTAAATGTCTGAGGCTGGATTTGAACTCAGGTCCTCCTGACTCTAGGGCTGGTGCTCTACTCACTGCGCCATCTACTTTGTAAACTATTTAGAAAAATTGGTAAAAAAGGAATCCTACCAAATTTCCTTTCATCAAACAAATATGGTCCTGATAACCTAAACCAGAAAGAGTCAAAGCATAAGAGAAGACAGTTGATTCATGTAGTAGCAGGGAGATTATAGCAATATAGACTTATGACCTGACTGGATTTATACCAGTAATGAGGGCTAGTTCAATATTAGGAGAAATGATTGACTGAATCAACAAGAAAAATAAAAATTTAATGATTATTTCAGTAGATGCAGGAAAGGTTTTGGACAATACAACACCCATTCCTATTAAATAACTAAAAAGCAGACAAACAGAAGTGGAGTTTTCCTTAAAATGATTAGTATCTAAAACCAAGAGCAAGCATTATTTGTCATGGGGATAAGCTAGAGCCCTTGCTAGTAAGATCAGGGCTGAAGCAAGAATGTTATGGACCATTACTATTCAGTATCATTCTAGACATGCTATCTATAACAGTAAGACAAGAAAAAGTAATTGAAAGAATAAACATAGTCAATGAGGAATCAAAACTCACGTTTTACAGATGAACAGGATAGTTTACCTAGAGAATTGCGAGACAGGCAACTAAAAAACAAACCAATCAAAACAATTAACAGTTTTAGCAACGTTGTGGGATATAAAATAAAGTCACATCAGTCACCAGCATTCTATTGCCAACAAAACTCAGGAAGAGAAAGAGAAATGTCATTTAAAATAACTATACAGACAGTATAACATGCTTGGGAATCTACCTGCTAAGACCAAGCAAATATATAAATACAATTATAAAACATTTCATACAAATGAAAGCAAATAAATAATTGGAAAAATAGTAATTACCATCTAAATTAATTTCCTTATTTAGCCCCATACCAATAAATCTACCAAAGGATTACTTTGTAAAGCCAGAAAAAAGCAATAACAAAATTCAGCAGGATAAGTAAAAAGTTAAACATATCTAGGCAAAAAAAAGCAAACCATAAAAAATGTAAAGGAAAGTGGCCTTAGTAATTCCAGAATAGGATCCATTTGTCACCTGATAATAAGGGGAAGTTTTCAGAAAAAGAAATCAAAATTATCAATAGACATGTAGAAAATGCTCTAAGTCACAATTAGTGAAATAGAAATTTAAAAACAATCCTGAGGTACCAACTCACCCTGAAACAAAATGACATGTCAGGTCTATCTCTAGCAGAGGTCAAGGCATCTGATGTACAACCATACTTCTTATATGACAGGGAATAATACAATTTGGATTTGAGAAAAAGTTTAAAGAGGGTCTCTTAGATAGTACAGGATTAAGACTTGGTCTTTCAGAGCTGTTTTTAACTTGTGCATCTAAATTTTAGACCCATTCTAAAAGCATGTTTCTAAGGAATGACCTTTAATGCTGACTTTGTGTCTATACTTAAATAAAAGTTAAAACTGTTTTGGAGCTATACAATAAATAATTATTTGGATTAAAACACACACAACTTTTTTTCAAGTCCAAAATTTTTTGTGGTTGCTAATTTTTGATTTCAAATTCTCTCCTACCCTCCCACAACCATTGAGAGTGTAAGCAATATGATGTGCCATCCAACAGTTCTTTAAAATTTATTTTTAGTTTTCAGCTTTCAACTTTATCATATTTTGATAAAGTAAAATTCCCCTCTCTCCCCTCTCCAGTATGGCATGCAATATTATATAGGCTATATACATACAGTCATAGACATTTCCACATTAATCATGTTGTTAAGAAAGAATCAGAACAAAAAGGAAAAACCATGAGAAAGAAAAAACAAAAAAATAGTATACCTTGATCTGTACTCGAGTCCATAGTTTCTTCATTGGATGTGGATAGCATTGTCCATCATGAATCTTTTTGAATTGTCTTAGATAATTCCATTACTGAGAAGAGCGAAGTCTATAAAGTTGGTCATTGGACAATGTTCTGTCACTGTGTACAGTTAAGCTATTTAAAAAAAAATAAGTAGTTTGCAGGGCACCCCAGAACTATGATTTCATTTGTGTTGTAAAGAACCTGGGAGGAAATGACCTCCCCCTGTTGCAGATTGACACCTTACCCTTTATTGTCTAAGAAAATTGCATAAAAGGTGGTAATTTGCCCAGTCATACCCCCAATGTGTCAGAGAGGAGCTTTTTGATGCTTGAGGCAGCAGCTCTGGGTTCTGCTGTGCTGTCTGTCATTGTAGTAGGGAAGTTTAATCTTCTTGAGAAAAAAAGTATTTAAATTGATTTAATTTGCAAAGATTTTTCTGAAGGTTTGGGAATGACAAAAACTTAGATTTTTGATAAGTCATAGGCAAAATAATGTACTGTTTTCAAAATAGTTTAAACTGTTGATTTTTCCATTTAGATAAGCCGTCACAAAACTCAGAGAATGAACAAAATTCAGTTACTCTGGAAGTTCTACTTGTGAAAGTTTGCCACAAAAAACGGAAGGTAATGTATAAAATTAATGCTATTTTTAGTGGAATGTTACTGTGAATCAATGCATTCTGTGCTAGTCCTGAGGCCACCAGCATGAATCATACAATAGTTTGTACTTTCTAAGTTCTTATAACTTAATTTGGGAGGTGAGGTGTGCCCAAGACAACGAGACCTCAATGTAACTATACTAGAAGTAGAATATCATAAGGGTAAAAGACAATTCTAGAAACAGTGCTACAAGTTAAGAGATGCCCTAGACATGCTTTTGTACTTTGATAATAGAAAAAGGCTTCATAAAGGAGGGGGCATGTAACATTAAGCCTTTAAGAAACAAGATTTAAGATTATATGCTATAAGGTCTGTTCCCTTACTGGTATGGATACTTTCATTGATGTGGATTGCAACCTCTCACATCTCATCCCCCCCTTGTTCTGAAATTTTCCTTGACTGAAAAATTTACCATCTGATGCTCACAAGCCTCTTTGCAATTAAGAAAATTGGTCCCCTTAGATACATAGGCTATCATTGAGTCTTTCTAGCTTGGTAAGACTCATTAAAGTTTGTATTCTGCTCTTGTAACCTTGAACCTTGAGAATCAAGACTCACTTTCTAGTAGTCGTAATTGGGGTAGACCCAAGTAGAGGATGTGATCTATAATTTAGCTGAAATGCTGCACTTGAGCCATGATACTTAAAGGCAAGCGCTTGACCTCAGTACTGGGAAAGAAGAGAATTTGTGATAGGTGGCAACATTTCTGCCTTCAGCTGTGGGGGTGAGTGCTGGCCTATTGGTTACCACAATGAGTACCAGTGGTGGGATGGAGGGGCCATTTAAAGCCCCTTAAAAGCCAGTGTAACTAATTTGGAAGCGATTACATGAAGTTGATTCTTGTATAAATCAACCCGTTTGGATCTTTGAGGGAATTACATTAATCCTGTTTGATTCTTGTCTCCTGCACTTATTCCTGAATTTTCATTTCTTCCATCTCAAGTTGTTTTTCACATTTCGTGAAAACAAGATATAAATGTGTAGACTTACTGATTCACAATATTAATTGAGAAGCAACATAGTATAGTGATATTTAATGAGAGCTGAAAGCTTGGTTACAATGATACAAAAACAAAGGTGGAGATGAAGGAGAGAGAAGGTTACAACATAATGGACTTGTCTTTGAATCTGCAAGAAACCTGAACCAGAGGACCCAAGCAAGGCAGATAAACCTTTCCTGTCTCTCTTCTCATCCTTGGTGTCTGCTTTGCCTGGTCAGAAGCTACTGTCAGGAGCCCTAGCAGTGCCATCTTCAGCCCTAATCTCTCTAATCATTATCACTTCAGGACTTCTTTCCAGTTACATCTCCTATGTACCTTCTAGTCCTCTTTCTGGTCCACCAAGTTTAGATGTCTCACAGTGTTGTTATCCACATCTCCTCTAAACAGAGTTCATATCTTTTGGCATCAGGGTGTTGGGGGTTCCCAGAAAATTCTTTGCTATCAAATGAGATTTTAGTCTTTACCTTCTGTGTGCTTGTCTTTCTTTGTTCAAGTTGATCATTAGGATACCTTGTTTTCTTAGGTCACTTTGCTTCAAGTAATCTGCAGTGGCCCGGGCCCAGGACAAACATGGTATTCAGATCAGTGGTGTGATTCTTGGTTTTGGGGTTCACTAAATGTCATGAAGCCCCCAGTCACATGTGCCCTCACTACCTTCCTTCCATGGCCGTCCCCATGACCTCTAAGTTCATTTCTTTGAGGCTATACCATCTCACCACAGCTACTACTGCAGCTGCTGCTCTTATGCTAGTTCTGCCTACTCTGCCCAGGGAAGATTGTAGGTCCTTGGCTGCTATCCATAGGAACTCTCTTGCTGTAGCTGCCATATGTCTTCCATCACTCATGAAACTTGCTGTTGGGAGCCGACTCCTGGCTGAGGCCAGATTGCTCACTAATTCTTTTTTTTTTTTTTGCTTTTTGGAGGGCAATTGGGGTTAAGTGACTTGCCCAAGGTCACATGGCTAGTTTTTGTGATAAGTATCTGAGGCCGGAATTGAACTCAGGTCCTCCTGACTTCAGGGCTGGTGCTCTATTCACTGTGCCACCTAGCCACCCCTTATGCTCACTGATTCTAAGTAGACTGGCAGTTCTGGCTGCTGTTCTCACCTCTGGTTCAACTCCTCTATAGCACTATAGCCTATATCCTAGTCTGTTCATGAAAGATGCTGTCCATGATCTGACTAACCATAGATTAACTGGACACTTTTGTTCCTTTAGCTGTATTGGTTATGGATCTGATTGGTCTCTTTAGAGTAGCCTTCATAAGGCTCAGCGGGTTTAGGCCCATAACTTTGTGGGACTTGTTGGGGACTACATCCACACTTGTGTCTACTGATGCCTGAGCAACAGAAAACAATCTCATAAACCAAGGGAACATCCTTGATAAATGAGTTGAAAATGTGTCCAACATATCTCGCTTCTAATAGTTAAAAAAAACATTTCCAGAGTATGATGAGACTTATGTGCAGTATTTGATTAAGAGTAAGTCAGTTATTAGTATTTCAGTCAGTCACCAAATTCAAGGTATTCTTCTAGGTGCTGAGGATACAGATAAAGAAAAAGAGAAAAAGTTCTATCTACAATAAATGACGATAAGACTAGAAGTACATATTAAAACATAGTCTTAAATATTAGGTAGCTTGGGAAGGGAGAGCACTAGCAGGTGAGGAGATCAGGAAAGGCTATAGGAGACAATATCTGAGCTGCATCTTTAAAGAGAAAAGAGGAGCTCAGAAGGAAGGTGGGTGTGTATTCCAGATACGGGAGATGGGTTGCATAATATGTGTGTGAGAGGGAAGAGAAGGAATGTTTAATGATGCTAGAAAGGTAAGTTGGGACCAGGTCATAGAGGTCTTTAGAAATCAGTTTATATTTTTTTTTTTTGAGGGGGAGAGTAGGGCAATTGGGGTTAAGTGACTTGCCCAAGGTCACACGGCTAGTGTGTGTAGTGGGAAAGTGACATCAGATCTGCACTTAAGGAAATTTACTTGGGTAGCAGTATGCCTGGATTGATGAGAACCTTGAGTCAAGTAGAGTAGTTAGGAGGCTGATAATATAATCTAGGGGGGGAAAGGCTGAGGTATGAAGTGGTAAAATGTTTGGAAGTTAGCAAGGTTAAAATTTGGGAACTGATAGGATTTGTGAGGTGATGGAGATTGAATAGAATGAGCTGATGCTGAGATTGCAAATCAGACACCAGCAGGGTGGTAGTGCTATCAACAAAAATAGGTAAGTTTAGAAGAATGGAGGTTTAAGGGGAAAGATGAGCTCAGTTTTACACGTTGAATTTAAGATGCCACCAAGGATATCCAGTTTGAAATGTCCTATAGATAGTTGGTGATTTGGGATTGCAGTTTGAAGGAAAAGGTTAGTCTTTTGTATGTTGATTTGGGTGCATGGTCTGCATAGAGATGAAGATGAAGCCTGTAGGAGCTAGGAAGGTTTGGAGGAGTATAGAAAAACTGACCCTGAACATAATCTCAAGGAACACACATATTCAGGGCCTGTGGTATGGGATGATGGGCCAGCAGACACAAAAGGGTAGTGGTCAGACTGATAGGACAAGAGTGTCACAACATTCTGAAGAGAATAAAGCATTCAGGAGGAGAAAGTGTTCATCTACAAGTGTCAAGTGAAAAGGAAGAGGATGGAGAAAAGACCGTGAGCTATGGGAATTACCCAGTCGATTTTGAGAGAGCTGTTAGATGAATGAGAAGAGAGGAACTGGAAACAGTGACCACTTTTTCAAAATGGTTTTGTAATTTAACTGTGACTCTTTACAAATTTGAAAAGAATTTTTCATTTACTATTTAATTCTTTTTCTTGTTTGTAGGATGTAAGTTGTCCGATAAGGCAAGTTCCTACAGGTAAAAAGCAGGTGCCTTTGAATCCAGACCTCAACCAAACAAAACCAGGAAACTGTCCATCCCTTGCTGTTTCAAGTAATGAATTTGAACCTAGTAATAGCCATATGGTGAAGTCTTACTCATTGCTATTTAGAGTGACTCGTCCAGGAAGAAGAGAGTTTAATGGAATGATTAATGGAGAAACCAATGAAAATATAGGTAATTTTGATAGCACTTTTATCAGATTTTGTCCTGGAGACAGAATATGTTTTGTTTCTGGAAAGTTACTTGATCCCATCATTTTCCTAAAGAATTAGGGATTGTGTCTAAGTAGTTTTTTTTTTTTTTAAGCAATTGGGGTTAAGTAACTTGCCCAAGGTTACGGCCAGTTATTTTATGTGGTTGTTAAGTATCTGAGGCCGTAACTGATCCTGGGTCCTCCTGACTCTGGGGGCCGGTGCTCTTACTCATTGTGCCACCTAGCCACTCCTTAAGTAGTTATTATTAAAATATCAACCTAATGCTAACTTCTATAATAGAGAAAACAGTTTGGATTATACTACATGTAACTAAATGTTTTTATACGTGTGTATTACAGCATAGCATGATACAGAGCTTTTAAAATGTTAGGAAATGAAATTCTTTTACTTGGGGAAATCTCAGGCTTTTATGCTTAAGTATAATTTTTTGTCCTATTACCCCAAAATATATGCTACAAATATATCTTTGTCAGGTATTCAGTGAAAATAGTTAATTGTTCAAACAAAGTCCATGCAACAAATATTACTAATAAATGTTTTTAAATTTTTGTTTTCTTTTAAAAAGATTTCTTTCTCCATGCTTTATTGCTAAAAGAACCTTTGCTTTCAAATGTAACTTTTGGTTGATTCACCTCTTCTACATATTTGAATTATGAGAGAGATGCTTTTCAAATTTAGATGTCAATGAAGAACTTCCAGCCAGAAGAAAACGAAACTCTTCAAATCGTGAAGATGGGGAAAAGACTTTTGTAGCACAAATGACTGTATTTGATAAAAACAGGTAAGAAGAATTTGAAGTGAAAATGAAGTTCTGATACTCTGGGTACTTAAAAATCCCAAAACATAATTGTTACTGGTATTAAATTTAGCGAGTCACTAGGTTTAAGTCCATTTGCTTGACTCTGCAATCATATAATATAGACTTGAACTCTTCCTATAACATAGGGTTTATTTTTACTTTTCTGTTTTAGCAACATTAAAAAAATTCTTGAGTATACCTGCAAGTTGTATGATACTGTATTAGGCATTACGAGATTTCCAGGTTTTTGTTAGCTATACCTGCATTTGTCTATGATCTATTATGTCTGTCCAAGGACAAATACAGAATACAATCTATGTAAATAAATAATTAAACTGATTGAATACTAACAATTTATAGAAGTTATCTGAATAATGACCCGTTATTGTATTTCCCTCTAGATTATATGACATTTCTTTTTGGGGGTGAGGTGCTAATTTGTATGTAGGATTTAGTTTCTATTTTGTATCTTAAATAACTTTGGTACAGGGAAAGAGGAACCAGGTGACTGTTACATTTCTAGTTTATTATGCTAGTGGAGGGGAGGGAACCTTCTACCTCATGTGGCCTTCTAGGTCCTCGGGTATGTACTTTTGACTTGAGTCCAAGTTTTACAAAACAAATCCTTTTATTAAGGGGATTTGTTCTGTGAAGTTTGGATTCATTCAAAGGGACACAATTGATGATCTAGAGGGCTGTATGTGGCTTTCAGGCTACAAGTTCCCCACTCCTGTGGTGTATATCTAAAGGTTTGGAGATAGTAAAAAGTGATTCAGTGATTAAGCCTGCTCAATGGTAGTTGTCATCCTTTACTGTTAACCCAGGGTAGATAGTAGAAAGACATACTGGGTGTCTGCAAAAGATGGGAGCATGAGAATTAAATTGTTCTCTCTTATTACTCAGGCAAATAGCAAGTAGCTCTGGCTGTTCCTTTTAGTAACCCTGCATGATTTTGCATTCTAAGGTAGCATGTTCAGAGATGCTTTTTTTTTTTTTTGCCTTCTGGAGGGCAATTGGGGTTAAGTAACTTGCCCAAGGTTACGCGGCTAGTTTGTGTGTGGGGGTGTTACGTGTCTGAGGCCGGATCTGACTACGGGGCCGGCGCTTTACTCACTGCGCCACCTCGCCGCCCCCAGAGATACTTTTTACCTTAGTGCATGACTGTAACAGGGAACAGCTATCCTTCTGACCATTTTTAATTTTGATAAAGTTGATTAACACTTTGGTTGCTTTTATATAGACTAACAAGGGAGATAAAAGGCTACCATTCCACATAATTAAAATCCAACTAAAGTTATCTTTTGTTGCACTCACTAATCTGAATGACCTTGCTTCATATTGTATTCCCTAGTAAGATGAAAGCTTCTGGGAGGCAGGGACTGCTTCGATTTTTCTTTGTAGGTACAACACTAAACATGGTGAATTGAGGTTACTTCAGAAATGTTAACCAGATTATCATTCATGAGGTAGAACATATTTTATTTTTTTACATGTGAATCAGAATATTCTTTTTTACTAATAAATTAACACAGCCAAGCAAAACAAATCCATACTTTTGCCATGCCCAAGATATGTATATTCTGATTCTGTGTCTTGAATCCATTACTATTTTATCAAGAGGTGGGTAGAATGCTTCCTCATCAGATCTGTGGTATCATAGTTGGTCATTTTATTTTTGAAGTGTTTCTAAGTTTTTAAAAGTTGCTGTGTTTTAAAATAATTGAAATGATATTCATATCTCCATGTATTTTATTTTACATCAAACACATTTGTTGGCAAAGCTATTGAATAGTCTTTTTTTTCCTTTGCTTTTTGGGCAGTTGGGGTTAAGTGACTTGCCCAAGGTCACACGTCTAGTAAGTGTTAAGTGTCTGAGGCCGAATTTGAACTCGGGTCCTCCTGACTCCAGCTGGTGCTCTATTCACTGCACCACCTAGCCACCCCAACTATTGAATATTCTTATTAATAATGCAAGGTTACAAAAGGAACCAACATTTTTTTCTTCAGTTGATAAATATAAATGTTAGCCTATTATTAAGCTGATAGGATTTAATTGGTTGATAAAATTTTATTTATAATTTCAATTAAAAATTAATATAAAATATGTTAACTCTTTGTTGTATTTATAATTATATAATCAGTATATGTTAGAGCTGGGAGGAACCTTAGAAATGGTAGTACAAAACTCTCAGTCTAGAGTATATAAGTAAATTACTTGCCTAAAGCCATATACCATTTTTTTTCCTGCAAACTTGCCAACCTTCATAGTGAAATGTTTAAGTCCTTAGTTGGTTCACAGAAATTTAAGTTTGACTAATAGCTGTTATGAACAAATATTTTTTGTGAAAACTGAGCTGTCTGTATATTCACATGTATTTTTAAATTCAATTTTATTTGCAGTGGTGTATTTATCTTCCCATTTTTCCCCCATGACAAAAACAAGTCCTGTTATAAATATGTATTGTCAAATTCTATTCATATACCTTTCAAGAATGATGTGTGTTTGGACTTAATTTTTTTTAATATTAGAATTTACTTTCAAAGTGCCTTTTATGATCTCTAGTTGTGCCAAATAATGAACAGAACTTAATTCAAAATGTGTTTGCATGATAGGCGCTTGCAGCTTCTAGATGGAGAATATGAAGTAGCCATGCAGGAAATGGAAGAATGTCCGATCAGTAAGAAAAGAGCAACTTGGGAAACGATTCTTGATGGGAAAGTATGTGGTTACAATTCTGGTTTTTCATACATCTTGTTCTAAGTGTGTGTGTGTGTGTGTGTGTGTGTGTGTGTGTGTGTGTGTGTGTGTGTCACATACAGCATTATCTGTTTTCTTATCCAGTGTGGTTTGTATCCACATCTTTTTCTAAATCTTTCATAGAGAAGTCATAAGTCATCTCAAATGGTGGAATTCTAATTCTTTTAGTATTTCGGTGATGCCATTTCAATATTTGGACTATGTTAGCAATTGGAAATTGAGTGCATTGGTGATAGAAATTTTGTGATTTAAGTTCTCAGGGAATTGGGTTTGTGAATTATAAATTATGACAGTGCATGCATGTAACCTTTTAAGATAATTTTTAGAAATTGTCCTAATTTGGAGTGGTATCTAGTTGTAATTGTTCTGGTAAAGAAAAACACTGAGTACTCAGTCTAGAATGCCATTTTAATCTCTTAAATTAGTTTAATTTCTTTTCTCAAACCTTAACTTTAAATCTACAGTGGTAACAGCCTTGTTGACAGTACATTTATTTACAAATAGGTAGATGGAGAGGACAATAGCCGTGATCAGACCAGTAATTTTAGGGTACAATTTATCCCTCTGTCTCTCCCAGATTAATATTCCTTATGCTCAGCTCAAATCATTTTTTCAGCTCTTCAGAAATATTGAGCAGTTTTCTTTTCCTTTTCAAATAAAGATCAGGCTAATAACTATAGGTTGGATTTGAAAGTGGAAAAGTCTGGAATTTTTTAATACAGTAATTAGTCAGGAAACAG
The DNA here is from genome assembly GCF_028583685.1 of Petaurus breviceps papuanus. NCBI lineage: Eukaryota > Metazoa > Chordata > Mammalia > Diprotodontia > Petauridae > Petaurus > Petaurus breviceps. The sequence continues at coordinate 24,609,328 of NW_027185798.1, forward strand.
TGAAGCTTAGGTTAAGTTTGTGGATAAAGGAATGATGAGGAATGTAGAATTGACTAGGTTTTGTATTTTTATGTTGAGTTAAGAATTGAAGATGTTTCCAATATGCTGAGTCATTGGTTAAATTCTGATAAAGATAATGGGAATTTTAGGGGAAATCATGAGTTTGAGAGGTAACAAGCATTGAAATGTGGAATTGTAAAGGAGGCATTTGTTGACATAGCTCTGTATGTCAGGGAAGTGGATAGAACTGGTTTTATTCTTCATATATAATGATTATTGAGTAGCTTTGCGACAGATTTAGGGTAGAGGCCTAAGAGTTCCTCTCATAATTGGGGTTGGGGGAAGGAAGTAAAGTCATTGAAATAAATAAAAGAGACCTAGGATTCAAGATAATTATGTGTCAGGCACCGTGCTAAGCACCAGCAAAATGAAGCTGACAGTCCGTTTTAGAGGAAAACAGCTACAAAACTTCATTGAAAAGTAGAGAAGTCATTTACATTATTAGAGTTGTATGATGCATTCATTCAATCTGGCTGGAGGTATATGGGGCTGAAGGTCAAATGAAAGAAAACTTTTGGTTGGGTATTTGAAATGTAGAACAGAAAGGAGCAAGTATTTGGAAGGATTAGTAGTATCTAGAACCACATTGAGTGCTGGGAAAAATTGTACTAAGGCCAGAGGGAAGGACTAGGACATGCATACATACATCAGTGTGAACAATCCTTAGACAGTAGTTAGCATCAGTCTTACTTTTTTCTTTTTTAGAGGCTACCTCCATTTGAAACATTTTCTCAGGGACCTACATTGCAGTTCACTCTTCGTTGGACAGGAGACACCAATGATAAATCTACAGCTCCTATAGCAAAACCTCTTGCAACCAGAAATTCAGAGAGTCTCCCTCAAGAAAATAAGCCTGGTTCTGTCAAACCCCCTCAGACTTTAGGTGAGCAGACATTTCTTCATAATACAGCATTTCAAATATCTTCCCACACCTATCACCCAAGTAGCTGTTCCCTTGTAACAAATTTTTAAAAATTGTTTAGCAAAATCAGTAAATCTTCCAAGTCATGATAACATATATGACATTCTATACTGTTCGATCCATCCTACAGTAAAGGAAATGGATTTTTTTTAAGCTCTTAAAATTGGAATTTAGTAATTATAATTTTATCCACAGCATGCATTTTCATTTTTATCTTTATTTTGTTCATAGAATCATAGGACCCTAAGTCAGTGAAAGTACCCTATTTAATGTTAATTTTGTCCTGCAGAATCAGACATGAGACCAAGAATTATATAAAAAAAAGTTGTATTAGGATACTGTGGACATCTCTTTCATGATGTGTATTTTATTGAGTCATATTTTCATTAACTAGAAATAATAAATTTTCAGCTGTGAAAGAATCATTATCTACCGACCTTCAAACAAGAAAAGAAAAGGATATTTTAAATGAACCTAGACAAAAGTTAAGAATATTTTATCAGGTAAGCAACATGGTTCTTTTGAAAAAACAAGTTTTATTTTTAAGGGGAGGAGAGGGTAGAAGGAATTGTTTTGTATTCCCAACATGGTTTAGATGGATTTTAAAAGCTTTATTTAGATTATTTAGTTTTTAGAGATGGGGGAGATAAGATAGTAAAATATTTTAAAATTTAAAAAAGTTTCACTTGCCCATTTTCCAGTTCCTTTATAACAACAATACAAGACAGCAAACTGAGGCCAGAGATGACTTGCATTGCCCTTGGTGCACATTGAATTGCCGCAAGCTTTATAGTTTACTCAAACATCTTAAACTCTGTCACAGCAGATTTATCTTCAATTATGTTGTAAGTAAGCTTTCTGTTTTTAGTTTTCAATAAGTTAAAATATGCATGTGAAATATTTTGTTATTCTTCAGTGGTATTGGATTCTTCATGATTACATTTGGGGTTTTCTTGGGGAAGTTAGTGGAGTGGTGTACCATTTCCTTCTCTAGTTCATTTTACAGGTGAGGAACTTATGCAAACTGGGTTAAGTGACTTGCCTAGGGTCCTTCAGTATCTGAGGCCATATTTGAATTTGGGGAGATGAATCTTTTAACTCCAGGCCCAACACTGTATCCACTGTACTACCTAGTTGTCCAAAACATGAAATATGCCATATGGAATACGTAAATTACACATTGAAACATAAAAAAAAAAGATTCATTCTTTCTCCAAAAATAATCTATTTGTAAAGAGTGCCAAATATTATTTATGTATATAATAATTTGTTTCTAAAAATCTACAAATGGATTCTTTAATTTAACTTAGGTAACATACTCTAGGTTTCAGACACATTAAGTAAATTTTTTCCGTTTGAATCACTTCTGGCTACAAATTCCTGTTTTTTGCATTTTGGGAAAAAATGATAAATGTTGGGTTAGATTATTGGAAGGGGAGGGTTAGGAATGAATATTCATATATTTGCCTGGTGGCACTATGCTAAATGTAAATGAAAAATTTACTCTTGGTGATAATATTGAATTTTAGAATTCATAAGATTGTATATTTTCTAACTTATCGGTTTAATATTTGTTGTTACAGTATCATCCAAAAGGTGCTAGAATAGATGTTTCTATCAATGAGTGTTATGATGGCTCCTATGCTGGGAATCCTCAGGATATTCATCGGCAGCCTGGGTTTGCCTTTAGTCGTAATGGGCCTGTAAAGAGAACACCAATTACACACATTCTTGTATGTAGGTAAGTAAAAAGGTCAGATAGCAAATGCTTGACTTCTTATTCCTCATAGGTCATTTTGGAGAAAGTAGAAGTTTGCTGGACGGAAAGTAGTGTTTTATGTGGAAACTTTTTGCAATCCAAATTTGCAGATGTTAATGGTTTTATTTTCATTGCAATATTGATGACTTGTAGATTTCATAATTGCATTGCTGCTATTCTTTCTTTGTTAACATCAGAAAATTCTTTGACTCCTTAGAAGTAAATGTGAAAATTTAAATGAAGGACTAGCTGGGTTGGGTATGTGTGTGGGGGGCAGTGTTAATGATAAGTATGTTTCAGGAACTGAGGGCCTTCTTTGACCATCCCCCAACCACAACTGCAGATTTCTCACCTTTTTCAAGTGTTTTATTTTTGAACCTCAGACCTTCATTATTGCAGTAATGGTGGCTTTCTGGAATTCTCCCTTGTTTGAAGCTTGTCTCTGGCTACTTCACATCTTTGAAGGTGGCCTCTGCAAGAGGGTGAAATCTCTTACTGGGATAGTGGGAAGGGAATTTGGATTGGGAATACAAAGAACTCAATCAGCTCCCTTTCTCTGCTATTACCATTCTGATTTTTATGATATTGTCCAAGTAATTTAACTTCTCTGTACTTGTTGCTTTATCCTGAAAAATGTATGTTGAACTAGATCATCTTCAAGGTCCCTCCTTGCTCTGAAAATCTGTGGAACTGGACAGTAGCTTGGCACTAACACCAGTCTGTATATTGAGCCAAAAATGAAGGAATTAATTATGTGTTCTGTACTCTGAATAATTTTTTCCCCTAAGACTTGTTGTGGTTAATTATAGCTTTAGGTACCAAATAATTTATCATTTTTATTTCTCTTCTACCTAGTCCACATTCCATTTCCCATCCTGTCATTTCTGTTTTTTGAATCAACTCTGTGTGAAATTATCTTGAATGCCTTTGATCTAAGTGCTACAGAATACAGATGGAAAAGGATTTTTTTATATAGCATGAGATGTATATAATTGACTCATGTTTGTAGTCATTTTTGCATTGTTCTGTTAAGTGCCAATAGCTGTCTGTTCATTTATATCTAATTTTTATGTTTATCTCAACAGACCAAAACGTACAAAAGCAAGTATGTCTGAATTTCTTGAATCTGAAGATGGAGAAGTGGAACAGCAACGGACATATAGTAGTGGACATAATCGGCTCTATTTCCATAGTGACACTTGTTTACCACTCCGCCCCCAGGAAATGGAAGTAGATAGTGAAGATGAAAAAGATCCTGAATGGCTAAGAGAAAAAACCATTACTGTAATTTTCAGTTTTAAAAACATAAAAAAGTTGTATTTACATATTTTTTTTTTGGCGATTCATAAAAATCTAACACATAACATTACACATTGGGTGATTATGGAATTAAATGATAGTCATTCCACACAAATAGGGCAGATGAGTCCTGTTCCAACCTTGGGAGCCCCATCCACCATTTTTCCCCACTCATCACCTTAGGTGATAAACTGGAGGTTTTAACCTAGAAAATTTTTATGCTTCCATTTAGACTTGGGATCCCATTCCAAGAGCTACTAAACTGCTCTGTGTTTAAGCTTTTAAAGTTAAAGCTGCAGTGGGATTTTTTGCAATACCCTTTTGTATGTATTGTCACTATAACTAGGTTTTAATAGTGTATATTCACTTACCTGATGAATCTGAATATTTTATTAACTAGATTTTGCTTAATCTCATGACCAGTTACAATTTCATTTTATTTATTTATTTGCCTTTTGGAGGGCAATTGGGGTTAAGTAACTGCCCAGGGTTACAGGGCTAGTTTTTTTGTGTGTGTGTTAAGTGTCTAAGGCTGGAACCGAACTCAGGTCCTCCTAACTCTGGGGTCAGCGCTTTACTCACTGTGCCACCTAGCCGCCCTGACCAGTTACAATTTTAAAAATATTGTTGCCTTACTGTACAGAATACTTGTATGATGTGTATTTCGACTGTTTAGACACATTCTGACATAGTCATATTTATAAATGCATTTCATTTTGTCTGAATTAAGTATAAAAATCAGATTTAAGGTATTCAAAATGAGATGCCCATATTGTCCCCACTGTGCTGTCCCCTTCTCTCCCTCCCCCAGTGGTATTTATCCTCAATTAATTTTCACATTTCCTTTTAGCAAATTGAAGAATTTTCTGATGTTAATGAAGGAGAGAAAGAAGTGATGAAATTATGGAATCTACATGTCATGAAGCACGGGTGGGTTGCTTTGGAATCATTTAAATACATTAATTCTTAAATTCAGTTCTTGATATTCTGATGACCTTGGTATGTGTGTAGAATTATACTTGATTTTTGATACTCTTAACATCTTTAAGACTTCCCATATACCCTTGGCTCTTTTCCTTATCTGCAGAATTAGTGTTTGGACTAGTAGGAGCCCATTGGAGCCTGGCGTCAGAAAGACCTGACATCAAATCCTACTTCAGACATTTAGTAGCTGTGTGACCCTGAGCAAGTTCGTTTACCCCCCCCCCCCGCATTTTATTGATCAACTGTAAAGTGGGGGTGATAAAGGGCTTACTTGGCAGGATTGTTGTGAGGGTCAAAGATATCTGTAAAGTGCTTAGCCTAGTGCCTGGTACACAGGTGCTTAAAAATGCTTATTCTCTTACCCTTCCAGTTCTGGATTTATCATTCTATGACTAGACATACAAGGAAAGGAAAAAACCCTTTCTAATGAATGGAAATGTATTTAATTTGACTACTTTAAATTCTGTTTAATATGACAAAGCCATTTGCATGTCTACCTTTGTAAAAGTTTCCATGTAATTTTGCATTCTTGTCCCACGTTTATTGAGAGATAACAACAGTAGTACTTGGGGAGCTCTCTTAGGGGTGTCTCTTTATAGTTGGACTTTCTCCAAAACTCTTATCTCTCCAGCACAAGGCTCATGCAACCTTCTTTTTCTTTTTGGAGGGCAATTGGGGTTAATTGGGACTTGCCCCAAGGTCGCATGGCTAGTTTTTGTGTTAAGTGTCTGAGGCTGGATTTTAACTCAGGTCCTCCTGACTCTAGGGCCAGTGCTCTACTCACTGCGCCACCTAGCCGCCCCAAACTTATTTTTCTTGCCTGAAATTACAGATAGCCTCCTAATTGTTCTCTCTGCCATAAGCCCTACTCCCTCTCTAATTAATCCTTCTGCACAGTTCACAAAGTGATTTTCCCAAGGGACAGGTTTGATTATGCCTCAGAGGTGAAATACACAACAGACTGGCATTTAAATGTTTTGCAACTTGGCTGTAACCTCTCCTTGACTTATCAAAGCTGTTACATGACATGACTCTTGCAGCCTTCTTGCTCTTTCATAAGTAATGCTCTGTCTTATGTCTTTTCCATGAACTCTCACCCCCCACCCTCCCCACCCCCGGAAGGCAATGCTTCAGCTTTGCTCCTTGGCATGGTAGTTACTTTAAAGAATCACGTCAAGGACCAGGTTTTTTTCTGCATTGAGCTTTTCCTGCTTCTCCCACTGTCCCACCAGCCTAGTGCCTTCCCCTCCAAAATTATGTCCTTTATATCTGTGTAGGACTCCCCTATTTCCCATGTATTTTTGTCTGTGGCTGGTACACCATCGGCACTTGAGTAGGTTGGTCTACTCTGAGCTCCCAGACCTCTCCTCCCATAGGAATTCCTGGTCTCCAGCAACACAGCTTCCTTTATTACCAATCCAAATGCCTCAGCCACCATCCATAGGGGTGAGGGCTGATCTACGTGCCTGTGATCATCATGAGGTCTGGGAAATAGTGGAGCGATATACTTTGGTGTGGAGCTTAGGGAAAATTATGCAAACAGAAGGCAAATAGAATGATTGTGCAAAAAACAAGTATCCTTTCTATTGGCCATCATTATATGCCGGGATGATGTGTCCTCTATAAACATTGGTGAGATTCAGTCAACTCAAAACCTAAGTTGTAAAAAAGAAAATGGCCATTTAAACAATTGAAATTGTTTCCGCATATTCTTGAAACGTTTTTTCAGAGCCTTGATAATTGGACTCTGTGATACTTCCTTGATGACGTTTGTGGTGTTTTGTGTGTTATGCAGGTTTATTGCTGACAATCAAATGAATCATGCCTGTATGCTGTTTGTAGAGAATTATGGACAGAAAATCATTAAGAAGAATCTCTGTCGAAACTTCATGCTTCACCTGGTCAGCATGCATGACTTTAATCTCATTAGCATAATGTCTATAGACAAAGCAGTTACAAAGCTCCGGGAAATGCAGCAGAAATTAGACAAAGGGGAAGCTGCTTTCCCTGCTAGTGAAGAGTCACCGGACGAGCAGAATGGGACCTCCAACGGGTACAGTGATGTGCACCCGAGGGAGAGGATTCCAGACACTGACACAGTCTCAGGGGTTTCAAAACAGAGTAAGAAGCAAAAACTCTGAAAGGCGATGCTAATGCCGTGTGATGGACAACACTGAGAAACACTCTGGGGAATACACTCTAGGAAGAGCTTCTCTTTTATTTTGGAAATCATAGGTTCCAACCAGGCACTGTTAGGTGAAGTAAATGATTTCAACCAAGACATTGTATCAGGGTTCACTCGGCTTCATTATGCAAGTCATACATGTATATTTGTTGTAGTGATGTCATTGCAATATTCTCCAGTTTGAGCGTGAAGAAGCAGTACTTCATAAAATGCTTTTTTGTAACTTAAGCAATTAATGTCTTATGAAATCTATTGAATTGATAATATAAAAACTTATATAAATTATAAGTTTTTGCATTTGTGACTTGTTTTCCTACTTTGTAATTGTGAGACATTGGGGTGGGAATTGGAATAGATTCACTTTTTAAGCAATTTAGACATCAATTAAATTTTGGCAAAATTATGCACATAACTATTTTTAGATCAACCTTGATCCTTGCTTCTTGAAATCATTTATCAATTTGGAATGAAGAGTCACAGATTTGGATGTAGTTATACATCAAACAGATTCAGTTATACTTTTCCAAAAGATAAGCTAGCACTTCTTTGAATTGTGCCTGTTTGGGAAGATCCTGAACTTTTCACCTTTGATAACACAAGCTCTACCAAGCAGAGTTGCTTGGTTTTGTTTCTGGCAATGTATTTGTATGTGGATAATTTTGATGCATTGCTCACCCAGTGTATTCTTTTAAACTTGAACATTTTGCTATTTTTTTCTTTTAAATTAAGTAACTACATATTGAAAATTTAGGCGTCCGCATCTTCTCATTAGCATTGTATCATAGCATACTGAGTGAAGAATTTTCAGATGCTAATTTGAAAAAGGGGAGGAACTCCCTTTGAGGTTGGACAAAGAAGCTGTTCCACATGTGAATGTGCTACCCCAGAACGACCCTCCATACAGGCTCATAAGAACAGTCCTGAGCAGGTTCATCCTTTAGTTGCACACATTTACAGTTGAATTTTCTCTAGTAGGAAGTTGTTTCACTACTGGCACAATGTCAGCACCAATGAGTTTTTATTCCAACTCCAAGCACTGTGGTTGAGAAGACATCACCTCAATTTTTTATTATCCTTAAGATATTGCATTTTCATATTCTTTATTTATAAAGGAACAATGCTGCTGTAAATACAGGTATTTTTTATTTTTTATTTCATTCCTCCACCATCAGATGCAGTTCCCTATTTTGTTTAGTGAAGGGATATATAAGCTTTCTAATGGTGTCTTCAGAAATTTATAAAATGTAAATACTGATTTGATTGGTCTTTAAGATGTGTTTAACTGTGAGACTATTTAACTAATGGTGTGGATGTGATTTGTCATCCAGTATTAAGTTCTTAGTCACTGATTTTTGTGTAAAAATAGGAAAGAGGGAAACTGCAGCTTTCATTACAGACTCCTTGAGTTGTCAGCTCTCCAGTGAGGAGTTCTCATAACTCAAATTATGCCTCCGGGTAGTGGATCTCAAGCATTTCTCTCTGGCTTTAATTTGCTAAAGCTGTGCACATATGTAAAAAAAAAAAATAGATTATTTTAGGGGAGATGTAGGTCTAGAATTATTGCTTATGTCATTTCTTAAGCAGTTATGCTCTTAATGCTTAAAAGAAGGCTAGCATTGTTTGCACAAAAGTTGGTGATCCCCCCAAAAAATAGTAATGAAATTACTTCTGTTGAGTAAACTTTTTATGTCATCTTATAATAAAAGCTGAAAAATCCCTTTGTTTCTATTTATAAAAAGATGCCTTTTCTATATGTACCCTTGATAAGAGATTTTGAAGAAATCATGTAAGCTGGTCAAGCATTTGAATGGTACAGTAGATGTGTTTAAAAATGGAAAAAAAAAAGTTCAGTTGTTGAAATGGACCTTTGTTTTTACATTAAATGTTTATTTGAAATCATGATTTTGTACATAAAGTTCAATAATATAAAAGCTGTATTCTTTTCTTTTTTCTGTATGGCCTGTTTTAAGAAACTGCTGTTATTTTTAACAACCAGAATCCAGTCTATGTATTGGCTGCCAGGATACAAGTTCACCATCACAATTTATTCCCTTTTCTACAATGCTTAATATTACTGTTAAGCAGATCATTTTGCTATTTTGTTTTGTTGTATTTAATAGAGAACTTTTCCTGAGGAGGAAAAGTTTTATGCTTAGATTATGTAAGGATTTTATATCTCTATTTGCTATTCTGTACTGACCACAACAAAAAGGGGATTAGCTCACTTTTGTGTAAAAATTGACTTTTTTTCACCTTATTAGCTATAAAGAAAAATTATGCTTTTTTTCTTCCTTCTTTGGAAGCAATTGGGGTTAAGTGATTTGCCCAGTCACAGCGCTAGTGTCAGAGGCCAGTCTTCCGGACTCCAGGGTTGATGTTCTGTTATCTAGTGCTCCCCTGAGCTGCTCCCTGTGCTTTTGTTAGTGAAATTTTGTTCCCCTAAGAAAATCTGCTCTGGAAGTTAAACCTATCTTCCCTGGTTTTTGTCCTGTGGGGCCAAGAGGCAAATGGTTGAAAGAAGTAAGCAGCTTTCTTGGGTTTTTACTCAATAGAAAGGGAGGGGACAGAATCTTTGGGTAGCGAATTCATTACTAAACTATCAAATATTCTTTTTTTTTTTAATTTTATTTCTTTTAAGCAATCAGGGTTAAGTAACTTGCTCAAGGTTACACGGCCAGTTATTTCTGGGTGTGGTGCTGAGTGTCTGAGCCCGGGCTTCGATCTCCAGGTCGTCCCAACACTGGAGCCGGTACTCTTACTCGCTGAGCCACCTGGCCGCCCCTAAGCAATTGGGGTTAAGTAACTTGCTCAAGGTTACATGGCCAGGTGTTTCTGGGTGGGTGCTAAGTGTCTGAGTCCGGGATTCGATCTCCAGGTCTTCTCAACACTGGAGCTGCTGCTCTTACTCGCTGTGCTACCTGGCCGCCCCTAAACTATCAAATATTCTAAAGAAGTGATCCATCTACCTTTTTTAGTTACTTTAGGAGATCTATTTTTTTTTTTAAACTATTGGGGTTAAGTAACTTGCTCAAGGTTACCCAGCCAGTTATTATTTCTGGGCGTGGTGCTAAGTATCTGAGCCTGGATTCGATCTCAGGTCTCCTGACTCTGGGGCCGGTGCTCTTATGCCCCCTGGCTGCCCCATTAGGAGATCTATTAGAAGATCAAGGGCAACATGAATTTTTAGTCAAGCAGTTGGGATAGAAGTTAGATGGCCAAGAAGTTGGATAATTAGGAAATGAGTAAAGGCCCTTTATGTATTTTAAGTTCCCTGAAACCTAATTAGAGGAAAGTTTTGGAAGAAAAACTTGACTCCTATGAACCTATTTTTCATTGGCAAATCTGTTTATACTGACTTGGTTCTAGGGTACTGAGCCACTGATTTTTTTTTTTACATCTGAGAAAGTTTTTTACAAACAATAGCTAAAAAGAACTGCCACCCTGATCGGTGATAACTCATTGTTTCCTTTTTGGTTTGGATTTTAGCCATTTTTAATTCTAGAAACAGGTATTGGTCAATATGCTTCCAAATTATGAGCTTGGACTCTCTAGGTAGATTTTGAGAAAGAACTTTGAGAGAAAGTGTTGATCTTGGCATAAGACATACACTGCACTCCCCCAACATTCTTAGCTAAGTGAACCTTAGCAAGTAGAAACCTCAGTCTCTTCAAATGAAAAATGGGAACAATTTTCCTTATACTACTTACTTCACAGGATGGTTGTGAGAAAAACTTTGGCAAATCTCACAGCCCTGGGTAAATGATTTGATCCCTGCAGGAGGTAGCAGGTTTAGGACTACATGAGTTTCAGTAACTTTGAAGCTTTCATGTTTTGTTTATGAATTAAATTTTTCTTAACGCTTAAATTTTATTTTAAATTTTAAGTTTTCAGTTATTCCACAAAGAATACATGTTTGGTTATTTCTTTTAATCAAAAAATTTGGAAGACTCAGCTGTAAAGAAAAGATCCAGATTTCTTTCATCAAAGAGAGGAATTGCATTTTGGAATTACCCTGGCCCTACTCCTTTTGCCTTATTGAGTTTTTACCTGTTGATCTTAAGCACCACCTAAAAATTCATTGACTCTTCTGATTGCTCTCATTGGTAGTAAATTTTAAATTCTGATTGTTTTATACATTGCTTTTGGGTGGCAAGTTTTTTTTAATATAAAAACCACTTAAGATATATATGATTTTTGAGAATTCATCATCTATAGAAGATCCTAAGCATATAATAACTGGGTACGTGGCCCATGTTCCTTATTTTTGTAAACATTCCAATTTGTACATTCTCCCTTTGAAAGTTGGCTGTGATCACTATTTCTTGTTAAGTTGTTTATGCACTAATTTGGCACCATGTTTTTTTTTTCTTGGGCCACTAGGTGGCACAGTGAATAGAGAGTGCCTGGCCTGGAGTCAGGAAGACTCCTCTTCCTTAGTTCAAATGGGGCCTCATAAACTTGCTAGCTGTGTGACCCTGGTTAAATCATTTAACTTTGCCTTGGTTTCTTCAATGCTGGAGAAGGAAATGGCAAACTACTCCAGTATTTTTGTCAACAAAACCCCAAATGGGGTCATGCAGAGTCAGACATGACTGAAAACCTAACATTTTTTTTCCTTATCAACTCGGCACATTCAATATTAAGCACCTATAAATACCACATGTAAGATTCATGATAATAGAAAGATGAAATGAAAAAAAAAATAAAAAGGAATTTACTTTCTATAGGAAGGGAGGAGCATTGGAATATTTACATAAGTACATAAGATATTTAAGAACAGTTTTAAGACCCAGGAGTAGCAGGAAATGGTTCCTACAGCTGTCATTTGAGTTGAATCTTAAAATAAATGTAGGTTATAAGGAGCAGAGCTGGGCAGGTGACACTGGCATTCACTGGAGGTAAGAGGAAAGTCCAATTCATGGCCCAGCAAGTAGGCCAGTGTAACTGGAATGTAAGCCTGTTTGGAGTAGTAAAGGGGAATAAGCCTGGAAAGGTTATGTTGCTGTCAGACCGAAGGCTTTGGAATGCCAGCCTCAGGAGTTTTTAGCCTGGTGGTAATAGCCAGGGAAGCAAGGTAGACAGCCTTTTGGCAGCTGTGGGAAGGAGACATTGAACAGAATTGAAGGGGAGGGAGATTTGCAATTGTTGAGCATTAGAGAGATGAGGTTCTCAGGAAGAAGAGAATCAGAACTGGAGCAATGGCAGAAACAAAATGGCAACTGTATTGGCAAAACATTGCAACTGACTGGATTTGTGGGGTGAGAGAATGAAGAATTCAGGTTGACTAGGACCATGAGTCTCAGTGACTAGGCTTGTGGTGTTACGGAGATTGGAGGATTGATGATTAGGGGAAGATAACAAGTTCCATGCTTAAAGGATATCCCAGTAGGGATATGACATTAGAGAGGGGTGTATAAATTTGACAACTAGTTAATAGAATAGACAAGGGTATGGGTAAGATCAGCCAAAGTGTGGAAAAGGGAAAGGTCCTAGACAGAACCCTTAGGGGCCAAAACGAGGAGGATAAGAATCCAGGAAAGGCAGGTGACAAGAATCGGGAAATCTTCACGGAAAGTATACATGCAGGAGGGGGTGATCAAAACCCAAAAGCTAGGCAAAGAGGACTCAGAATTTATTGTTAACCTTGGAGAGGAATAGTGGGATTAGAGCCAGATTATAAATGGAGAGGTGGGAGATAAGAGGCAATGAGCATGGAATTTGGCTATAAAAAGCATTATAGGACAATGAAGATTGTGGCAGTAAAAGCCAATAAAATTTAAAAGATGGTGGAATTCTAGGCATGTTTGTAAGGCAACCAAGGAGTTCTACGGGGGTAGATTACAGATGGGGCAAGGAGAAGACATCTTTAGCACTGAGAAGCAAAGAAAAGGAACAGGGAAGAAGAGTGAATTTTGGTCTAATGGCCTCTTATTTTCTCAGTAACTAAGGAGGTGGAATTCTTTGCTGGCAAAAAGGAAGAAGCTTGAGAAAAGTTAATTTGGAACAATTGCTGTAGGAAGTGAGATAGTCAATCAGAGAAGAAAAAAAAGGACTGCTGGGTGGCAGTGAGGACACAGTAAACTCCACAGACAAATCTGTAGTGAACCCAGTCCACCCTGCAGCATTCATCTGGGAGTTCAGCAGTATTTATCTTGGGTTCTTTCCTTGTTTAGGTCCTGAAGAGTCTTTCTGTTCCACCAGTCTTGCCAATTCTTGAATTAAAAAAAAAAACCCAACAACTATCTCCTTCGGTATGGCGTCAAGGTACTTCAGGATATCAATAATGTTGAGATTATTGCAATTTTAGGATCTTTGTATTGACACTTTGCCCATTTAAAAATATTAGTTTGTCTTTGTTTATGCTGTGGTGTTTTCTTTGTTGGAGAGGCATCTGAGAAACCCAACATTGGATTTATCTCTGAATTTTCCTTAACAGAGCTTAAAGTAAGCTCAGGATTGAGCTGTGTTGCCAAAGTCACAATTAGTTAATTTAGTTAATTAGGGCCTTGGGGAATGTATGAACCACAGTTTTCTCTGGTAGATCTGTTTATACTAGATTTCTTAAATAAGTTCAGTTACCATTTCAAACTGATTCATTAGCAGTATTGTTTCAAGTAACATTTTACTCATAATTTGAGTAAAAATTAGTATTTGGATTGCTTTTTAGAGTTCAAATCAGTTTGGGTTAAGGCTCTACTACAGAAGCACAGTTTACTTAAATATAAGAGTAAGTCAATATTTGTTAAATGACAAATAAGACAAATGAATCTTACTGAAAATGAACTTGGGCATTTTCCTTCTGTTATAGTAAGTTTTAAAAATAAGGACACCTATCCTGCCAAAAATCACCCCCACCAAAAAAAAACCCCACAAATCTCATTTAAAGAATGGATCTTGTCTCATGCTTTTGTTTAAATGGTACAAAACTAGGTTTACTAAGTCTCCTGCAAAAAAAGAGAGATGCACATGTGTTTTGTACTTTATTTTATTCAGTTCAGCACTAATAGATAAGGCATTTACATCTGTCACATTTCACCTGCCACATTCTTTTAACTATATCACAAATCAAAATGAAAGACTGCTAATATATAAAAAAATCAAAGAGACAATGTAATGATTGTCAAAAAGGGAACTGAATCCCAAAATAAATTATCTTACAAAAATATCAAACTTGTTTTTTCAAACATGTTCCTACCGATAAAAATTCACATTAAATTTTTTTGTAAGTTGGTATAGCTAGTTAAGACCATTATTTTAACATAGTAGGGCCTTAAAATAAATATTTTACACAAAAGTAAAGTTATCTCAAAAAATCAAGTATTCTCTCATGTTTGGTCGGTCCTTAAAAGACAAACAAGCTGATAAACTCCTAGAGATCATGTGCCATATATACACATGCACACATGTACACCAATACATGTAATGTGGTTAACACTGTACAGACTTCTTCTGTAAGGAGTTATACCCTGTGAACATCTCTAGAGCAGGGCTGGGGAACCTGCAGCCTCGAGGACATACATGGCTCTCTAGATCCTCAAGTGTGGCCCTCTGACTGAGTCCAGTGGCCTCAAGGCCGCAGCTTCCCTACTGCTGCTCTAGAATATAGCAAACTTTACTACAAAGTTTGAGCAAAAGAAAATACTTTGGTTAGATTATTACAGGCTTTTTTGCTTCAGGCACAAAAAAATACAGGAAGTCAAATGCTTTGAAGATGTATTATTATTGAATGCAAAAATTCAATACTGTTCTTAAAATCCCTGAACATATAAAGGCACAGTGGTGAAGGAGGGCTAATCTAATGAAAGATCAAACAGGACCTTGATTTCTAGTTGGATCTTTTTTTTTTGGTTATAAATTAAAATCTATATAGAAAGAGAAGGCAGACATTGTAAAAAAAGAAAATTGGAATGTTCCACATTTGCAATTCATAAGAGCCATAACAGACAATGTAGAACTGACATTCCATCTATCGCTGTTAATATACTACAACTGCATCATGTCAGAAAACTTTTAATAAAACTTTGGTCTTAAAATATGCAGATTTAATTGTAATGGCATGCAAATGTAGTTCTTCCATTATAATAACCAAAGTTAATAAGCAGTGAAAGGTTTCAGGGTAGGCTGTGTAAAACTCCTTTCCCACCCACTCCCACCTCCACATTTTATTCTGAGAAATCCATTTAAATTTTATCATAATGGGTTTTCTTACCACATACTTGGAAATAAACTTGAATGCATTATGCTTTTCTCCAGAAAATACATATATTTTTAAATGAATCCTATTAGAAACACATTCAATTTCTAGACTGCCTATTTGAGAGATGAGTCTGGCTTTTTCACTCAATTAAACTTGGCTGAGGATATCTCTGCTAAAAACCTTCAACCTAATACTAATTAATCAAAAAACTAAAATACTAATACTTTCCAACCAGGATAAAAAAATGAACAACCAAAGTAAAGAGAAACATATGACTGATCAAGTAACCAGTCAAAAACCACTTCCCTATTATTAGAGCTAATGGTTACTCTTAGCTTAAAGTTCCCAACATCATTACTATCAGTGGCAACCAGGGTCACTGCTTCCATGTCAAACGTGACAGTGGACCCAGAAGTAACTGCGGGCAGCTGATTTGTCATCTCCTTGCCATTTACAAACACGGCACCTAGAACAACAAGAGGGAGTGTCACGGCATGTGTGCAACGGAGCTTAACAAAGGGGCACAGCCAAGATATCCCCTAGAAACCACTCAAACCATGGCTCTATGACCAACCCAGTTTTTTTCTGGCTAAATTAAGAATATAAATTATATTAACAAATTCTGTTCCTTAAACAGTGTAGGACGTCAGTCTTTCACAGATCATGACTAAATGATTCGCTGCCAGTACAAAGACATAGCTGTGTCTGACGACCCAAAACATCAGCTCTTCTAAAACTGATTTGTCCAATGACTAGGTTAACAATGGACTGGTAATCAGGAATGGTCCTTAGAGAGAGTCTAGATCAAGAGTTCTTAACCTTTTCAGTATGGTGGATCTCAGCATTCTGGGGAGGCAAAGGGAGCCCACCCACCCCCTTTCACAGAATGTTTTTAAATGCACAAAATATGTAGCATTACAAAAGAAAGGAATCACATTGAAATAGTTCTTAAAAAAACAAACCTGTTCATAGACCCTGATTAAGAACCCCTGAGCTAGGTCTGCTCCCTTTATTTTACAGACTGAAAAAACTGGAGGTCCCGATATCACAGAACTAGTTAAGTGCTGGAGGGAAGATGCGAATTCAGACATTCAGCCTCCAATGTCCATTTTATCACATTTATTTCCTGACTTGGGTTAGTCTTGAATCAGCCACGAACTAGGAGTGTGACATTAGCCAAGTTGTCCCATTCCCCTCATTTGTAAAATTAGGATTACAGGATCATATATGTAAAGCTGGAGATCAGAGAAACTGTACTGTCTCTTCTCACAGTAAAATACACACAAGTGTGTATGTGTGTGCATGTATGTATAGATGGAGATCAGGAAGAACTTTTTTTCCTTCTTTTTCTTAAAGACAGGCCTTATCTCTTATTAGACTTGCCTTGCATATTTTATTGAATGTTTTATGCAGACACTTCAAAACAAAGTTATTTCTTACCATTTGTCCCAATACACACTGCTTGATCTCGCTGCAGAGAGTCACAGCCATTCTCTTTTTCTACACAAACTCCTATGCTGTCTCGCCTATCTGGCTGGCCCACAGTTTCGACTCTGCATGAGAAGGGTAAAAGTTAATTAGAAAAAAAAACCAACAACTCACAAACAACCCAATGGGCTCTTAGAGCAATCCCACTGGGACTTTCTGCATGTCACAAACTTCTATTTTCACATTCAGTACCAAACATACTACAGTAATGCAAGTGGTGGTTATTACCACACCCAAACTTTTCCTATCAGATGCCATGAAGCAACTTGGGCCAGAAATGTGACTGCTGACTTCCTGGAATGGAGCAGGTCAGTCTCTCTCTGTGTGTTAGTGCTAGATGGGCTCCCACGTTTTCTATCCCTTGGCCTCCTGACAGCTGGCTTAAGAGTGAAGCAGCATTTCAGTCCCCAGGATCATTCCCTCACATTTTGGGAAAGCACATCTTTACTTGGGAGCTAAAAGATTCACATGAAGCTGTAGGTTATCTTTAGGAGGGTTTGTTAACAGGATGGCACTTTACCATCCAAGGTTCTTCCTAGAGTGACAGATGAGAGACAGGAGTGTAATCTAAGAATAAAATCAAGAGGTGGCACAGTGAACGGAGCACCAGCCCTGAAGTCAGGAGGACCTGAGTTCAAATCCAGCCTCAGACACTTGACACAGTTACTAGCTGTGTGACCTTGGGCAAGTCACTTAATCCCCATTGCCTTGCCTTTCCCCCTCCAAAAAAAAAAAAAAGAAATCAAGTTTTGGTATTCTTCATCCTAGTCAACAGTTTAACTAAGATATTTTAGGGAGCAGTGTTTCTATGTTAGATGTCTGAGGATATGAGAAGGAATCTAGAATTTCCAAGCAGAATTATAAAACCAAACATTAATAACAAAATGCAACAAAATCTGCAAAAATAAAATCTCAAAATAGCGATTAACCCTTAGGGAAGAAAGTTCTTTAGCCACAAGCACATACAAAAGTATCAATACCTACTATGTTTATTTGAGAATTGCCTCTCTTTGAACAGAAACATGTCTACAGGACAATCTGAAACCAGAGTGTCCTAACTGCCTTTAAATGTTTTAGTATGAAGATAGTAGCATTTTACTCAATTTTGCTATATTTGAATATCCATTTGTATGAATTTCCAAAAAGTATAATTTTTAAAAGTAAAAAGTTAATGTTTCTAAAACCAATTCCATATTGTTTTGACAACAGATATAGAAGTTCCAAAAGATACTTACAGAGATCATATGACATAACAGGTAAGAACTTTGTGAACTATGGTCTAGATCAGGAGTGGGGAACCTGTGGCCCTTTAGGTCCTCAAGTGCAGCCCTTCGACTGTGGCACCAAAGCCACGGGTTCCTCACTCCTGCTCTAGAAAAATGCCAACTACGGTGATTTTTATTATTACATTCCCTAAGAGATGCCTGGTAATGCAGTGCTAACAACTGGCCATGCTACGTGACCCGTCTCACTGCTTACTCATCTGATCTTTACCACACTGGGCATCCCTTTGGTAGGCTGTCCTTCCCAATTCCCAAGCCCTTCAGCAATGCCATTCCCCTAATGTGTGGGCACAAACTTTGTTTCCAGCTCTTTGTTAGAAATAATGCTGCTGTCCAGATTTTTATTCTCAGGGAGGTTTTCTTGCCATCAACAACCTCCTTTGGACATTATTCATATTATTCTAGAAATGAAATCTCTGAGTCAAAAGATTAACAATTCAGTGATTTTTTTTTTTTGCTTTTTGGAGGGGCAGTTGGGGTTAAGTGACTTGTCCAAGGTCACATGGCTAGTTTTTGTGTTAAGTGTCTGAGGCCAAATTTGAACTCAGGTCCTCCTGACTTCAGGGCCAGTGCTCTATTCACTGAGCCACCTAGCCACTCAGTGATTTTTCTTGCATAAATCTAAATTGTTTGCCTGAAAGGCTACACCAATTCACAGTCTGCTGACAGTGAATTGTCTTCCCCCTGCTTCACCGATAATGTGGTTTCCCATCTTTTCTAACTCGATGGATGTGAGGTAATACCTCAGTTACTTTAATTTGTATTACTCTGATTAGTAATTTTGAACATTTTTCAAGGAATATTTATTTTAAAAACTATTCCTGTCCTTTGGTCATTTGTCTAATACTCCTAATTGTGTATATATCTGTGTTAATTACTTATACATTTTAGATTTCATATTTTTTTTTACTAGGAAAAGTATCTGGGGAAAGAAATCTTTTTATTGAATACTTCCAATTCTAGCTGATTTCATATAATTAAGTTGATTATTTTCTCTAAAATTATCCCATCTATTCCTTGACTGGTCATACATTCTGCCCTATCCATAACAGTGAAAACTATAACTATAACCTCCCATTCTCCTAATTTTTATTCAGTATATGAGCAGTTAGGTGGCACAGTAGATATGACTGTCAGGTCTGGAGTTTGGAAGACTCATCTTTCTGAGCTCAAAACTGACCTCACACACTTACTAGCTGTGTGACCCTGGGCAAGTCACTTAATCCTATTTGCCTCAGTTTCCTCCTCTGTAACATGAGATGGATAAAGAAATGGCAAATCGTTCCAGTGTCTTCACCAAGAAAACCCCGGATGAAGTCTCTTGAATAGTAGTCAGACACAAGGAAAAATCTATTTTTGTTTCCATTGCTTTTTCTGTAGATCTCACATAAAATAGAACAGCAGCCCTATCTCAAACTACAATGATGCATTAACAAGTTTTCTGAAATCCAGTTCCTACTTTTAAGGAAGTTACACAGGACACAGAAAAGGCTGGATGAAGTTCTGTTCCTCTCGTTGCTGGGTTGATGGGGGCAGCAGCTGAGGAAGGCCAGAGCTGTGCGCCCAGGTTTCTCAAATGCTCATCACCCAGGAGTGTGACAGTTGTTTTACTGTCCAAGGCCAGCTGGGTAGGAAGCCAGAAGGACCTGGTGGTGTCCAATGAATGAATGGCTTGCCAAAGGAAGGTAGTAAGGAATATCAGTTTGGTAGGTGTATGAGGAAAGAGCGGGAAAGGGAAAGCCTGGAGGCCAGAAGACGAGCCAGGAAGCTACTGAAGAGGCCAGAAATGAGGCTCTTCAATCACTGCAAAGAGGGATGGCTTCCTCTGAAAGGCCTTTCCATGTGACTGGTGGTAGTGACTATGCATACTGTTTTGTTGGCTCTGCTTGCTGTAGACTCCATCTCACCATCGTGTCCTTCCCCAGGGAGCTGTGTTATGCTGGGAAAACCTCTTCTGTCTCTTGGAAATGCTCCCTGCCCACCTGGCTCAGCTCCAGGGTCCCCCGTAAGAGGTGTTTTCTAATTCCTGCAATTGCTAAGTATTCTCCTTCCCCACGCCTCACCCAAATCACACGGTTATTTCGTACTGATATGTATGTGTTCATGTTGTTGCCCTCCAGGAGCAGTCTTTGCTTCTAGAAAACAAGGGCATTTTTGTTTTGCTCACTGTATTCCCAGCAACTGATTTAGAGCTTTGTACCCAATGAATGCTTAAATAAATACTTGCTGAATTGTAGATTTTTTTTTCATCTATAATAGTATTCACAAAATCAGTAAGAAAGTATTTAGAGTCAAAATTATGGATCCTTGAAGTAAATATGGGGAACAGAAGATAAAAGAAATAGGGCCATCAGGTGGGGTGGGTGGAATGATGATAATACATGGTAGTATATAACATATGGCAGGGCCGCTCAACCTGTTTTACTTCTGTTTTCTCAGGAAAGGAGAATGAATAATCTTTGGACTGCAAAGGACAGTGAGAAAATGGCGTATTGGAAGCTGAAACCCAAAATAACTAGTGAGCTCGTAAGAGAGCACCTAATTGCCTTTGAGTTCCCTTTTCTTGCTCTGGCCAAACTACATCCCACAGAAGTCAAAGAATTGGCAAATATCACTGCTGAGCTAGTCAATGAACTTGCAAAGATTGTGGGGAACTGAAAAGGTGTTAGAGGACTGAAAAAGGTACAGTATCATCCCAGTTTTCAAAAAAGGGAAGAGTGGGCTGAGCAAACTTTAGGTTACTGAACTTGACTTTATTTCTTGATAGAATTCTAAAATTATTAAAGCAACAGTTAGTGAACATCTAGACAAAATAGCCAGTATGGCTTCTCTGAGAAAAGATCAAACCACCCTAATTTTACTTCCTTTTTTAACAGGGTTATTACTAAATTAACAGGTTAATAAACTAATACTAAACTAACATAATAAAATTTACTAATGTAAATTAGGAGAATGCTAAACAATTTCCCTAAGTTTTGGCAAAGCATTTACCATTCTCTCATTCTATTCTTGTGAAAGAGACAAACAGAGATGGGCTAAAGGCTAATACTGGTTAAACGGGTTTCCACTGGCTGAAGTGTGAGAACCAAAGTGCAGTCATCAGTTTTTTGATGCCAACTTGGCAGACATTTCCAGAGAACTATCTCCAGGTACTTCATTTAAAATTTGTAGCAACGACTTGGATAAAAGCATAGAAACTTTGCTGATGACACAAAGTCGATAGGAACAGAAAGCGTACTGGATAACACAACCAAGATACAAAATGATCCTGACAGGCTAGAATGTTAGACTAAAGCTTAAATAATGAAATTTAATGAAGATAAATGTTTTTGCAACAGGTTGAAGAAAAGAACTAAATTTACTTGTATAAGATGGGATGTTGTTATATACAGTTCATGTGAAAAAGACATGCAGGTCTTAATGGGCCACAAGCTCAACATGCATCAACAGTATGATGTGGCTGCCAAAAGCATTAATGAAATGTTAAGATTATGAAGGTTAGAGTCCCCTTGGGTTCTACCACGGCCAGACCACAAGTAGAGCATTGTTGTAGGGGCCATACTGGAAACAGGGCTATTTTGTAAGGGCCATATTGAAAACATTCAAAGAGAGTAATGAAGATGGTGACAAGGCCATGCAATATGAAGATCACTGGAACTAAACAAGAAGATGGAGGGGGCAATAGGGTAGCTGTGTTCAAGTGTCTGAAGTGCTAGAATATTAAAAGTGGATGAAATTTGTTCTGATTGGCCCAAGAAGGCAAAACTAGGAGCAAAAGCGAATGTAGGTTGATGTAAGGAAAAACTTTGTACCACTATATCAAAGTGAAATGAACTACTTTAAGAGGTATCATGTGTCCTTGCTGTGAAGTCTTCAAGCAAAAGCTGAATACAGATGTGGTGTAGGTGTCAGGTATGGTGTAGGTATCAGGAACGGTGTAGGTGTCAGGCACGGTGTAGGTGTCAAGCACGGTGTAGGTGTCAGGCACGGTGTAGGTGACGGTGTAGGTGTCAGGTATGGTGTAGGTGTCAGGAATGGTGTAGGTGTCAAGCATGCTGGAGATGTCAGGTACAGCATCAAAAGGATGTTCAGGTTTCCAATTCGACTGCGTGGCCTCTAGACTTTCTTCCAATGCAGTGTGTGAGTCTGTGAAGTCAATATTGTCTCTATTCCCCTCCAAATTACCAATGAATATCTTTCTAAACAAATCCAGTAATGTTTAGACCATATGGAGATGCTTTAGGGAAAACATCTTAGGGTTAAATTAGTCCCATGCTTTTAAGCTTTCTAATCCTTTGGGGAACCTCACTGATAACAAAAGTAGGAGTTTAAGATATGCTGTAAAGAAAAAATTCCGCCGTGGATTTTAAGGTCTGAATATATAATCTTTTCACCATGAAAATTATTAGACAAGTAAGCCTCTGTGAGCTTTAACCACACCAGCCACCATATATTAAGTTCTGACTAGATTTATTTACTGCTTCAAGTTTTATGAATGTATTTCCAAGTAAATAGTTACAGAGAATGAATATCCAGATGCACCGAAGGGCTTAATTAAAAATGTCTTAAGATTTCTTTGGAACTATCAGGTCACTAAGTGATTAGTTAAAATGGATTCTGACCTATAGAATTTAGGATTGGGAGAGATCATCCTATTTAAACTCATAGATAACTTATTTCAACCCCTTCGCTTTATAGAGGAAGACAACTGAGACCCCAAAAGGTGAAATGATTTATCCAAAGGTAAAGAACAGTACAGCTGGGACTTGAAGCTAGGCCCCTCCCCTAGCACGCCTTTTCACAAAGAAGTAATATGTTTCCAGCAACAAGACTGTTCTTTGGAAATTGGTTAAGTCCTAGCTCTTTTCTACTTTTGTTATTAGGCAGCTTTACTAAAACTTCATAAATTCTGCTAGTTTATTCAGATTATAAGACATACAAAAGTTGCAACCTGAGAAGCAGGTGATGGTCATGGGTATTCATGGAATACCCTTGGTTTATTACTTATACTATTCCTAATTATTCATCTGAATATCTCCACACCTTGTCACAGTCCTGATGCCTGGAATTCACTCCCTCCTCACCTCTGCTTCATGTAATCTCTCACTTCACGATTTGAAGCATGGCCTGGCCCACCTCTCCCCCAACTGCTAGGACCTTTCCTCCTTTATTTTGTATTGCATGTGTTGTCTTCCTGAGCAGAATGGAAGCTTCCTGAAAGAAGGAACCATTTCATTTTTATTTTTATGCCTCACTGCTTATCACAGGCATTGAACAGATGCATGCTGACAGACCTTGCTCATGGTCACATGATAAGATGAAAAACTGGAGTGGAGCGTTAAGCTGGGTCTTCTGACTGCGCCTCTTATGGCTTTTTCCTACTGCTCCTAATTCTGTCTCTACTGTACTATACCATACTGCCTTGTTATCAGGGGGAAGAAGAGAAATCAGAAGTGAGACTGAAGAGTATCAGGATGAGCTGACCACATGACCAAACAGAAGAGCTATTTTATAGCACAGACCCACTGAAACAAACAAAACCAGCAGGGATCCCAAAGAGAATCCATTTTGTAAAGGGATGGGCTTATCTCAATTGGGTTTTGTTTCCATTGTGTTAAAAACTCTTTGTCTGAACCCACTCAGAAAAACTGAGTATAATCCTTCAGGGGGAAAAATGAACTTTTAATGAAAGAGAAGATGTCCAAGCATTTCTGATTAAAAGACCAGAGCTGAATGGAGAATCTGACATTCAAACAGAAGACTCAAGAGAAATATAAAGAAGGTGAACATGAAAGAGTATTCATAAGGAACTCAATGGAGTTAAACTGTTCGCATTCCTATATTGGAAGATGATAAATGTAACCCCTAAGCACATTATCACTATGAAGGCAGTTAGAAGGAGTCTGTATAGACAGAGGGCATAGACATAAGTGATTATGTTGGGATGGTGTCCAAAAAAGAGGGAAGAATATCTATATATAAACACTCAGTGGGGCATAGTAATCTATCTCACTCAATAGGGAGACAGGAGTAGATGGAGATAAGAGATATGGGGGGGGGCATTAGGTGGAGGGTTATTAAGGGAGAGGGTGGATTAGGAGAGGCAGTGGTCAGAAGGAAAACAGACTTTAGAGGAGGGAAAGGATAAAAAGAGAAAGAAATGAGAGGAAAACAGGATATAGAGAAGTGCAAAGTTGGTAATCATAACTGTAAATGTGAAGGGGGTGAGCTAACTCTAGAACAGAAGCAGATAGAATGGACCGGAAACCAGAAATCAACTCTATGTTGTGTTCAAAAGACACATTTGGAACAGAAAGACACACGTAGCTGAAATGAAGGGTGGAACATTATGCTTCAGCTGAAGTAAAAAGTGTAGGGGCAGCAATCACAATCTCAGACAAAGCAAAAGCAAAATTAAACCTATCTAAAAGAAATAATCAGGGAAACTACATTTTGCTAAAAGGTACCACAGACAATGAAGTAATATAAAAACATTTTATGGGAAGTTTCTCTGATAAAGGCTTCATTTCTCAAATATATAAGGAACTGGGTCAAATTTATAAAAATAAGTCATTCCCAAATTGATAAATGGTCAAAGGATACATGAACATGCAGTTTCAAAGCTATCTAGAATCATAAGAAAAAATGCCCTAAATCACTGTTTAGAAATTTGAAAAATGCAAATTAAAACAATTCTGAGGTACTACCTCACACCTATTAGAAATGACAAATGCTGAAGGAGATAAAGGAAAATAGGCATATTAATGAACTGTTGAGAGAGGAAGTGAACTGGTCCAATCATTTTGGAGAACAGTGTGGAACCATGCATACCCTTCGATCCGGCAATACCACTACTGGGTCTATATACCAAAAAGATCAAAGAAATAGGAAAGGGAGCTATGTGTACAAGGATATTTATAGCAGCTCTTTTTGTGATGGCAAAGAATTGGAAATTGAGGGCTGCTCATCAAATGGAGAATGGCTGAACAAGTTGTGGCATGTGATTGTGATGTAGTAATTATTGTGCTATCAGAAACAACGAGGGCAGTGGTTTCAGAAAAAAAAAACATAACAAAAAACAAGGCAAGACCTTTATGAACTGATGTAAAGTCAAGTGAGAAGAACTGGGAGATCATTGTGCACATTAACAGCCACATTGTAGTGATGATCAACAGTGAAAGACTTGGCTACCCTGAGCAATACAGTGATGCAGGACAATCCCTTAGGACGCACGATAAGAGAACGCTGTCCACCTCCAGAAAGACAGCTGATGAACTCTGAGTCCAGAATGCATAATTCTCTCTCTCTCTCTCTCTCTCTTGCTAATAAGGACATATGTTTTACATGATTTCACACGTTTAGATGATATGTTGTTTGGGGAAGGGGTGGGAGAGAATCTGGAGCTCAAAATTTAAAAAGAAAACAATGCTTCAAAATAGACAAAGGATTAAAAAACCCCCCAAAAAGCAAAAACTCTTTGACCCTTCCCTCTTTTGTAACCACAGATCGGAAAAAAACCTGAACTCTACTGTATGTCTACGAGGGAATTCATGTTCAAAACACAAAGCCCCAGCTAAGCTGCATCCTTCCAAGGGGGTGTATTCTGTCTCAAACATGGAAGTGGGGCCAGGCTTTGGGAGTCTCCACTGCCAAGACAAAAGTGACTGGCCAGTCTTAAGTAAATGGGCTTGAATGGACTCGCCGGGGAGACAGTTGGTTCTCCTCTTAAAGAATGTCTCCAAAGGCCAGAAGGGCTGTCAGGGGAGTTCCAGAGGGGGAGGGGAAGAGGAATGGCACGGCCCTTCAAGCATCCCTAAAGCTTAGAGACCCCAGCTCTGCTGCCCCCTTCTCTTCCTTAGAATCCTATTTGGATTTCCCTATGACTCTCATAATCTACTCTACACAGAGGATTACCAAAAGTGACATTTCTACCCCTAAGATCCCTGGAGATCACTTAAATTTTTTATTTTTTGCCTTTTGGAGGGCAATTGGGGTTAAGTAACTTGCCCAAGGTTACACGGCTAGTTTTTTTGTGTGGGTGTTAAATGTCTGAGGCCGGAACCAATCCAGGGTCCTCCTGACTCCGGGGCCGGCGCTTTACTCACTGTGCCACCTAGCTGCCCCTTCACTTAAATTTCAAAATACCTGCCAGACCCACTAGGTACTGTGCTCACACTTCAAGCTGAACATGGCTAGAACATCACTCATTTGCCCCTCTCCCCGGGCCCAATTTCCCAACTTCTGTTGCTAGCCCCACTGTTCTCCTGGCCAACAAACTCAAAACCCTGCAGCCAACTTCTGATTGCATTCTTTCTCACTCCCCAAATATCTGACAAGTTCTGTCTTCTTAGACTTGCATTCATCTTTCCAGCCCCACTACCCTACTCCAGCCTTCATTCTATCTTCTCTAGCCTCCTGTGCCAGGCTTCTAGCTGGCCTCAATGCTTCTGTGGTCTCTCCTGATTCCAATTCACCCTTCACAGCACTGCCACCAAACTCTGGCTAATGTACATAGCTCATTAATTAAGCTCAAATCAACTGCTCAGAAACCTTCAGTGGCAGCATATCCCCTGGAGGATAAAATACAAACCCCTTGTTCCAGCATTCAAGGCCCAGCACCATGGGGGCACCATTCCTTCACATCAGGATTTTGTTCAACTCCTTTGGATACATTCTACATTTCAGTCAAATTAGATTGCTTGTCATTTCCTAACCTTCTCTATGTATTTGCACAGGCTGACCCTCATGGTTAGGATGTACTTTTTTTTACAGTTTTGCATATAAAACTCCTTCCTCCTTGCCAGGCTCAACTCAAGAGTCATGTCCTCCATAAAACCTCACCTGGTTTTTCCAAACTAGACCCTATCATTCCCCAACCTTTCACTCCTGTCTGCCAAGTCTTTATTTCCTTCTAATTGCATTATTGCAGTGTTCAGGGCTCATTGCCTTATCAGACTAGAAACACACTGAGGAAAATGTAAAGTAGCCTTTACTCTTTTTTTTTTTTTTGCTTTTTGGAAGGCAACCGGGGTTAAGTGACTTGCCCAAAGTCACACGGCTAGTAAGTGTGTCAAGTGTCTGAGGCCAGATTTGAACTCAGGTCCTCCTAACTCCAGGCCTGGTGCTCTATTCACTACACCACCCAGCCACCCCTAGCCTTTACTTTTTACCAGGAACTTGGTAAAAGGATGTAAAATAGGGATCATCACAGCACTTGACTGAGAGGTTGTCATGAGGACCAGGTGAGGTAACACACGTATGGCTTTTTGCCAACTTTAAAGTCCTCTCTGGAGCCCTTCTTCTTGAATTAGGGCCTCGAAGAGGTGAGTCAGTAATGAGTACTGGAAGCTACACCTGATCACGCACCAACCACAACCAGTTTAACTGTGTCCGACAAAGACAAGTCATTAGTTAGCAGGCCCTCCCCCCTCCCTGTAAAATGAGAGGATGGGATTAAAGCACTTTCCTGATCCTCCACTACAGGTTCAATTTGTTCAGCTCTGGTTTATTTCCCCAGCCCTTCCTTTCTCATCAAACAACGTTTCTCCCAGGGTAACTGAAAGCACTACACCAAACTCAGATTCTCCAAAACACGTCTTGTCCTAAGAAGGTCTGGTTGGGGGACCTCTTAAAAGAAAACATGAGCATCATCAACCCTTAGACCAGATATTCAAGAACAGTATAAGTTCTCTAGGAAAATCTCTATCAACTAAGAGATCTATCCAATCAAACACTTTGTCAGAAATGTAACTAGAAGCAGAAATGATGTAGCAAGTAAAGGGATGCATTCGAGAACACAAAGTGGGAAGGGGCTTCTGCATTTTTTAAAATAATAAAATTATTAACTAAAATAAGACCAAATGTGTTGGTGAACACAAAACTGTCACATAGAAGTGTCAAGGCAGAGGAACAGAGGGCAAGAGCAAGGCCATTGTCAGGAGGTAAAGGGGCCTAAACTGTGTTAGGACAGGAGAGGTTTGGAGGCAGAGCACCTGCAAAGGGCAGAAAAGGAAAGACAAGAGTGATATTCAGATTGTACAAGGGGCCTGAAGTGCAAATCCTAGCTCTGCCACTTGAGAAAGTCACTTAACCACTGTGGGTCTCCACATTCTCATTTATAAAACAAGCCTGGATCCCAACCCTGAACTCACGAGCAGCAGGCAACAGGTGCCAGCAACAAAGACTTCTCTTTCCAGCAGATCCAGCCTTGAGAAGGTCACTTGTCCAGACCCCAGATGACATTGTCATATATTGGAATGATATTTTCTATAAGGTTTGTAAGTGGTTCAAGGCATGAAAAGCACATAAAACAATGAACAATTTTTCTGGCATCTGCAATATTTTCAATTAGTTTTTTCAATGTTTTAAGCACTCCTTTCTTTGGACATCCTTTTAAAAATTAAGTTCAGAGATTTAGAAAAAAAATTTTTTTTCAACAACTTAATCAGTGAGCAATCTTTACTCATCTTCTGCAAGTCATACTCCCTTGTAAGACACAACTAGTTTTTCTTTTCATAATTCCAGCTCAGGCTGAACAGACAAAGCAGAGATAAGATTTCTTTTTATTATCTTTTATCTGGGTGAGTGACAAAAGAGCTTTTCTCCTCCATGGAATATTTAGTTAGTATAGATTTCTACTACTGATAAATGTTTTTCTTAGAGTGTATCTTCTTTATTTTTTTTTTTAAAGCAATCGGGGTTAAGTAACTTGCTCGAGGTTACACGGTCAGTTATTTCTGGGTGTGGTGCTAAGTATCTGAGCCCAGATTTGATCCCCAGGTCATCCCGACACTGGGGCCAGTGCTCTTACTTGCTGAGCCACCTGGCTGCCCCTAGAGTGTATCTTCTTAAAAGTTTTAGATTTCTCTCTGAATTTGGTACTGAAAGTTGAAGCAAGCATGGTTTTAGAAATAGTCAGCTGCAGCTCCTGAGGACATACTTTTGAATGGTGCTTAACTTTCTTTTATACCCAAAAGGGATTCATTTTGACATCTAAAAACTGGCTTTGAGAATGATAAGCCCCTTTTGATAAGGCTCCCTTCATACACTAACACTGGTGGTTTCTTTCTCCTTGTTCAGGATAGAACTGACACGCTTTCTTATAGGAAGCTGAAAGACTAATTTGTTTTGGAAAGAAACAGTATCATCAGACTGAGTGGAAATAGTAGCATCTTTGCAACCTCAATGAGGCCCTGTCTTGGCTGAGGCCTTACTTCAGGAGGAGTTGAAGGCTTCTTACTCACAGGACTTTAGTTCTGAACTTGTTGTGGCTTTTGAGATTCGTAGCTTTAGTCTGCACAACTAGCATGACGAGGGCCAAGGCCCAGAATCTGGACCAAATCAGCATCTGGCTTCAACTTCTGTGCAACCAGATGCTTCTTCTTACTATTTCCCTCAGGGTAAATGGTCCAGCTCAGTGACACACAACTGATTTTACAGTCCTGCTCATTTACTGAAACTTTTATAGTTTTACCCCAGTCCTCAGGAGAATGTGCATCAATATTTCTGGTTGAATTGATTCAGACCATGGGTTGGGAACCTGTGGCTTCGAGGCCACATGTAGCCCTCTAGGTCCTTGGGTGTGGCCCTTTGACTGAGTCCAAGTTTTACCGAACAAATCCTTTTATTAAGGGAATTTATTCTGTAAAACTTAGATTCAGTCAAAGGGCTGCACTTGAGGACCTAGAGGACCACACATTCTAAAGGGCCGCAGGCTCTCCACCCCTCGTAGACACTGCAGGACCGCAAAGGAACACAATACTTCTTTCTATCGGTGCTACTTTTTTTCTTGACTAGCATTTTCTTTATTTTTTTTTAAGCAATCGGGGTTAAGTAACTTGCTCAAGGTTACACGGCCAGGTGTTTCTGGGTGGATGCTAAGTGTCTGAGCCCAGATTCGATCCCCAGGTCATCCCGACACTGGAGCCGGTGCTCTTACTCACTGTGCTACCTGGCCGCCCAGACTAGCATTTTCTTTGTCATCCATTTAAGGGATGTTAAGTTTCAGGGCTACTGTCACATCTTGGAGTAGGTCTCCAGATAGCTCTCCATTCCAGCTACTACTTCTTTAAACCTGGGCCAGACCTGACTTGTGAGCAGCTACAGAGTCATATGCATCACAGCTGGAATCAGGGGGAGGGCAGGAAGAACATGTGCCTCCAGCAGCAAGCTTGCATCCTGGATGCCAATGACAAAAGCCAAAGTCACAAATTCTTTAAATAATAAATATAAGAAGGATGGCTGAGTCTATTGATATTTTCAAAAAAATCTTGACTATTGAGTGATCAACTGTAGTACAATCCAAGGTCCATGTTTCTATAACTTTTGCTGTTGGGGGCCTTTTACTGTTAATTATAAACACTATTATATGATTGGGGGAGCGGCATCAACAAAACAGGACATTCTGATACTTGTTAATTCAAAAAAGTTGGCTAGAGAAGAAGGTGGTGGTTTAAAAAAAATCTTCAAATGCCACCACCCTATTTTGTATCATAAGGAACAGAGAGTTGTGTTCATGGAAGATAGAGGGTACATGATATAGGTAATTTGGGGCCATATTTGTAAAATGAAATCTTACCCTCTCAGGACCCAAAATTGACAGAAGGATTTGCCTTGCTGGACTGAAACATAGCAAAACAAGACAAAACAAACCCAAAAAATAAAAATCAGGCAAACTTTTCCTTCTCTAAAGTTTCTATTTTTCAGAGGACTAATTTGGAAATGTGACTTGGAGATTCACAAATGAGATGACATGAAAATGAAGAAACTAAAATACATGAAAGCAACAGGGATTCAGAAGATAAAATGGAGAGCAGAAGGAGAGACCTAATAATTTGATTTTGAAGGAAGAGTACAGCTAGAGACAGTAAGTTTACACTGCCAGTCTTTTTCATACCCACAAACAGAAGGGATACACAAAACTTGGAACAAAATATTCCTCAACTTCCTCATCTGTAATACTATTACTATGTTAACTTTTAAAAATTTTTTTTATTTATAAAAAATTTTTTTTTGCTTTTTGGAAGGCAATTGGGGTTAAGTGACTTGCCCAAGGTCACACGGCTAGTTTTTTGTGTTAAGTGTCTGAGGCCAGATTTGACCTCAGGTCCTCCTGACTCCAGGGCCAGTTCTCTATTCATTGCACCACCTAGCCACCCCTAATTTATTTTTTATTTTTTAATTTCTATATTTACTTTTTAATACTGATGAATAACAGTTGGTACTAGTATTGATTTTACTACCAACCTGCTAATTTCTCATTCAGCATCCTAAAGAAAATTCCCAAGAAACCCAGAACCAAAAAACCTTCTCTAAAGTTTTAGTGTCCCATTTCAGAAGTAAAGAAGACTAAATATATTCAAAAAATATATATTTACTATCTACTTGCCTGAACGTTAATGTCTGCCCACAGAAATAGGTTGGAGCACTGGAGTAGAGTACACCTGTTGCCTGGGAATCGTTCCTGAGCGCTATATTTCTTCGACTGCTCAGGCTGTATCCCTCAAAGCCAGCTGTCCACTCTTTTTGGAAGCAAAAATATAACAAATTAATAGAATCATACTCTTACTGTACACATCTGAGACAAAGTCAAGGATGGAAAAAAATCATTATTCTAGAAGATTATACATGATCAATATACATGATATAATTTGACAGTTATTCCTACCAGTCTGTTCCTACCTAGTGAGGTGCCAATGTTTAAAATAAAGTCATGATACTCAAGTCCTATGTCTAATTAATGTTATTTTCTATCTTCTTCCCAATACAAACAAGATCAAGTTTATTTCAGCTTATTGTAATCTACTTTATCTGGGTAAATTTTATTCCAGTCAAATTTAGAACTACTCTAAAATATAACTGCGTCTAACTTTTGCTAAAATAATAAGGTTAATTTGAAACCTTTCAAGAAAAACTCTGTCCACAGACCTACTGAACTCCTTACTCAAGTCCATAAGCAACTCAGAAATCTGCACACTTAGGTCTTCCCACAATCCTGTCTAGTGCTACCTGTCTACACCAATCTCTAGTTATAAAACCACAGGAGATAGCATATGTGAAGCACTTTGCAAACTTCAAAGTGCTTAAAGTATAAATGCCAGCTACCATTATTGCTGTTATTATTATAAAAAAAAGTATTGAGAGGGTTAACAATCTTTCTCACAAAGTGCTGAGGGCAGAATGTCATAGAATTTGAAACTTGCATTCACCCCCATGCTCTAACCTCCTCAAGATCCATCTTGAGGAACTGAAAGCATAAAATGTAATATTCTGATACACAGACAGCGCTACAGAAAAGTGACAAGAACAGGGGCATACCGTGAGGCACCAGCGTAGAATGGCCCATCTGCGGAACACTCCAGGGACTCCACTCTTGCCGACCATCCCCTCTTGCACACACTCGGAACTGATAGTCAACATTGGGGTCTATATGTAGCACTATGAACTCCGTTTCAGAACCAACGTATACATCTTCAAAGTGATTTGACGTACTCTTACGAAACTGGAGTCTGTAATCTTGTGCTGTGAAGTCATCATCAACCTGAAGAGAAGGGCTTACCATGAGCCGAATGACCAAAGATAGATTTCTTTCAACATCACCAGTCAGAACTCTGAAAAGAAGCACCTAAAAACTAGTGTCCTTTTTCCTTTCTGCATGACAACAAATAGCAAATTCAGACTAAATGTTGGCAGCAATGCTCAAGAAGGCAGTATGAAATACATCATAGTGACTGACTACATTGTGAACTCCTTGAGGATCAAGAGCTACAGTACATCATTTTCTTTTTTTTTTTTTGGAGGGCAATTGGTGTTAAGTGACTTGCCCAAGGTCACACGACTAGTTAAGTGTCTGAGGCCGGATTTGAACTCAGGTCCTCCTGATTCCAGGGCGAGTGCTCTATTCACTGCGCCACCTAGCCACCCAACAGTACATTTTCCCCAGATGGCACATAATAAGCAATTAATAAATGTCTGCTGAACCGAGTAACTTATACTTTCTAGAGAAGATGAATAATTTTGCTTCTTTGGAAGTATGGTATGTAAATATAACTCTGGAAATGATGCCATAAGAGATTACTGAAGACAAAATATATGCTAGGGACAAAAGATTCACATATTAATTGTCCCCTCTCTACAGCTTCTATACAAAATATGGGAACAAGGGCCCTGATTTCAATGAGTAGAGATTACTAACAGCTACTTTATTTCAGCATTACTAATATTACTGCTGTCTTCCATACCACAGCTTCTTAAGAAAACTAAGATTTATCACATTCAGAAATAACATTTTCACAAACTGGGTAGTAACCTATAAATAATGTATCTGTCAGTAGCTGAGACATATGACAACAGATTAATCCTTACATCATGCAAATTTAATGTGAAAATGTTCAAAGTATGAAGTACTGAAGTAGAAAACACTCTTGATGAATCTGATTTTAGAAGTGTTCTAAAAGAACAGCAGTGAAGAGAGATGGGGGCAGGCCAGGTAACTTTCAGCAACATCTTCTGGCTTTTTTACTGAACACATCTGCAACAGGTCCCCAACCTGTTAAAGTTAACAAAAGTTAAAAACAAAGCTAAGCTGAAAAATTGGTAATGGGAAGGGATGTACAGGAAGATGGGAAGGATGTGAGGCACCTGTCTGAACAACTCTAGAATAGTTATCTCAGTTCAAGGTCCTTCCTACTATGTTTTGATCATAGAGGGATTGTTATTTTGAGAAACTAAGACACGAAATAAAAAAAAGGGGCATCAACTCACACAAACATTTGAAAGCCAGCTTCTCACACTGAATAACTTACCTTGCACCATCGTACTATGATGCCTCCAGGCTTTTCTATGAGCTCTTCTATCTGCACGGGTGGCCGAGATGCCACTGAGCCATGGCTGAAAATCTGATCCTTGACTATGGTAAGAATCGAGTCGTCCAACTGAGCAGATAAACATGGCACATCAACCAGGAGAGGCACTTCCGGCAAGCTGGAGAAACAACATGAATGCTTATTGATATTTAAACATAATGAGACCAGAGAAGAGGAGAAATTGAGGGAATAAGCAATTGCTACAATTGAAACTGATTGTTGAAACTCCTAAGGGTGCTGAAGGCCACTAATATTCCTAGAAGCAGGAGTTATGCAAGATGTTACTATCATGTTCCCATTTTACAACCACAGAGTTTGTAGAATATTGGTAGGGTCTCAACTGTCAAATTTACAAAGATCAGTTAGCCTTTATACCTAAGGAATGTTTCTATTTCAACAACATGCTTGGAAATTAAAACAATATGATCTTTCCATTTTATGTGAACATTTACAAAATTAAAAAAGATGACAGTCACCACTATTTTGTTTTAATTTTTTAAAAAAAATTGTATAGTCTTCTTTCTATATCACTTTCATTTCTGAATACATCCCCTTTACCCAGGGAGCCATATCCTTGTAACTAAGAATTTAAAAAAAAAGTGGTTCAGCAAAACTAACCAAAATATCAACCAAGTCTAATAGTATGTGCAGTGTTTCATACCTGTAATTCTTCTCTGTGACAAAAAAAAAAAGGCAGGGAGCCACATTTTGTATAAGTAATACTGTTAAGAAAAATAAAAAATAAGGGCAATCCTGGAAATGAATGTTTGCCATCTCCCTCAAAATCAACTATCTGTAATAAACAGAAACAGCATATACTAGGTTCAATTCTCAAAAAACAAACTAAAGGTAGCAATCATTCCTTTACCTGTCCAATTGAATGTGTGAGGCCTTTTTGGCAAAGCTCCACAGTTTTTCATTCTTTTCTCCCATACCACCAAGTATGGCAATCTCTCCTGGGGCCAAAGAAGAGAAAGACAGTACTGTTAAGGAATATGTAAAAGAAAAAAAACAACATTTTGACTATCATGTAGTAGAATTCTTATCAAGCTGGCTTAATGATTAAAAATGCAAAGCCAGGAAAAACAAAACACCAAAACCTTCCATATTTCCTCAGTTCACTTACAAAGGAGGAAAAGTATATACAACTATTAATAAGAGGCACTAGTGAGGGATGGCTCTCTGGGATAGTTATGGAGAGGAACGTAGGAGGAGATTGAGGATAATTAAAAACAAAATTACCAATAAAAGTTATTGTTATTATTGTTATTATTATTATTTTATTTTTTTTCGCCTTTTGGAGGGAAATTGGGGTTAAGTAACTTGCCCAGGGTTACACGGTTAGTTTTTTTGTGTGGGTGTTAAGTGTCTGAGGCCAGAACTGAACTCGGGTCCTCCTGACTCCGGGGCCAGCGCTTTACTCACTGCGCCACCTAGCCACCCCTATTGTTATTATTTTTTAAAACTACTAGTAGAAAAAAAAAACCAGTTAAGTCCAAGGGTGGAAGAGGAAAGGGAATGGTGATAAAGGAAAAAATAATTTACATTACATTATAGACATTACTATGCGCCAGGTTATGCTAAGTGCTTTTAGAAATATCATCGTATTTGATTCTTACAACAACCCTTCAACATAAATGCTATTATTATCACCCGCATTTGAGGAGGAAGAAACTCAACATTTTTAAGTGACTTGGCAGGGGGTCCACAGCTAATAAGTGTCTGAGGTCAAACCTGCACTTGGGTCTTCCTGAGTCCAGGCTCAGTGCTCTATACACTTCATCAGCTGATGATCAGCTTCTCTGAGAGAGGAGAACCAATGACAAGCAATTAAAGAAAGGGTCTGTTTTGTATAAGCAATATCTGGTTTGATATCATGGTTTTCCCCAAAACACTACTGAGTGTCAGTGAAACAGGGAGCCCAGGGGAGGCTAGGTGGTGCAGTGAATAGAGCCCTGGAATCAGGAGGACCTGAGTTCAAATCCTGCCTCAGACACTTAACACAAAAAATTAGCCGTGTGACCTTGGGCCAAGTCACTTAACTCCAATTGCCCTCCAAAAAGCAAAAACAAACAAAAAATCTAATTTGGGGCAGCTAGGTGGCACAGTGAGTAAAGCACAGGCCCCCGAGTCAGGAGGACCTGAGTTTGGTTCCAGCCTCAGATACTTAACACCCACACAAAAAAACTAGCCGTGTAACCTTGGACAAGTTACTTAACCCCAATTCCCCTCCAAAAGGCAAAAAAAAAAAAAAAAAAGAAACAGGGAGCCCAGTAACTCCTAACTTTCCCCACCACAGAATCATTAGCAAGCTAGGAGATAATACATGGTTACCTTTGCCAGAATACTAACACAACAAAGTCAAGTGTCAGAGTTATATTTTCTAAAAAGAATTCCATGCAATATTAGTTGAAGACTAAATTGGATATAAGACAGAAAAGCTGATGGAAGCAAAACAGGCCTAAGAAGGCTATCCCACATTGCACAGCTAACTGCATTCATCTGTTAAAAGATAGCAATGATTGGTGCTGCTACGATTTCTCTAAAAGACTTTAACATGCTGTTACAGTCCTAAAGTTCTTAGGATCACAAGATCTTTAACAAAAGGAAAATAGGGGCATGTCAGTTCAACACAATCTTTGAAATTCTATAAACAAGTTTTTATTTTGCAAGCTAAAAACAGGATTTGAAAATTAAAATACTTAAGCACCAAATACTGTAACAAATATTTATGGTATGTGTATCTAGGAACTTGTTTTCTAAAATTAAAAAATTGTATCCTATTCCTTAGGGAAGTGGGTGCACATTCTTGACCTGTATGAATTGCCTTTTGGTCTGTTTTTAAACTTAAAGCCTCCAGGGGATAATTATGTGTGGTTTATAAAACAAACTTTTAAAAAGGCAATTTGTCTTAGTGTCTTGTCAATTCATACTGAATAAGACAAAGATATAGTGTCTTTTGTATGTGAAGATGACATGAATAATGTATTAATAATACTGGGGTGGAGGAGAGTTATTTTCTTGTAGTTATGGCCCACAACCTACATTCATGCACGTATCTGTCTTAGCATGCCTCTTGTGACTAACAACATACAATCTGAGGAGTCACTTGCAAGGACAGGGAGTATGAGTGAATAAATAAAAAAAAATTCTCTGAATTCAGTTTTATTTTATTATAGTTCTGAATTCTCTCTCTCTTCTTTCTCTCCTCTGCCACCTCTACCTATTGAGAAAGCAAAAACAGGGTCTGTAAACCAAGAGACATCCCGGCAGAGAGTATGGGAGGTACAAGTCAATGCCCAAATTTAAGGAATACGTTGCTTCAAGCTCATCTGGGAGCACTTCTGACAGCAAAACTGACAAAAAGACCCAGGAGAAAAAAAGCACATTCTTCCAGAAAAAAACCCTCAAAGAGCCAAAGGACAGGAGAGAGTTCTAAAGTACTAGCTTCATCCAAACAAAGGAGCAAGAAAGAGGATTAGAATCCATTAATGTTAAGGAAGCACTGAATAGCACTGAACTGAACAATAAACATTCATCTGTGAAAGATAAAGCTTATCATCTGTTCTCTTCCAAACATCCAAATATTCAAAACTGATTTGACTTCCACTTTTTCCAATGTTGTCATTTTACTTCTTGCCCCCATTTTTTATTTCCTTTTTCCTAGAGCAGCTTGTCTTTTTGATGTTTTATTTCACATCTTTCCCTTAATAACGTAATGTTAACTTTTGAAGGCATCAGTGGAACTCCCGATAAAACTAAGACACCTCTCATTAAGGTACCAATTGTCAATTTAAACAATGTATATGGAAGTCTTGGAAGCAATTCTACTGTAACAAATACTGATATAGATGTAAAAATGAACATTGTTTAT
This sequence comes from Petaurus breviceps papuanus, assembly GCF_028583685.1. NCBI lineage: Eukaryota > Metazoa > Chordata > Mammalia > Diprotodontia > Petauridae > Petaurus > Petaurus breviceps. Next base: position 24,647,242 of record NW_027185798.1, read on the forward strand.
GTTTTTTCTATATGAGTATATGTAATTACCCTAGGGTTCTGTGCAATTACAAAGCCACTTTGTTTAGTCTACAGAAAATCACAATTATACAAGTGATAATCTACCTTTTGCTTTTGAATGATGTTTACAAATTTTAAGATGTCTGTTAAATCAGATATTGTTGTTAAATTACCTCAGATTAGGATTTAATAAAAATCCAGAAAACTTACTGGTCCTACCTTTCTGTTTTAGAACTGAGAATATGAATAATGTATAGACTTGGACATGAGAAAAGTATGGATAGTATGTAGACTTTACCATCAGAGAGATAATTAAGCTTAACCATGTTACTATATTGTTGTAATAAACTTTTTGTGTGTGCTTTTTTTTTGGGGGGGGGGAGAAGTCAGGGCAATTGGGATTAAGTGACTTGCCCAAGGTCACATGGCTATTAAGTGTTAAGTGTCTGAGGCTGGATTTGAACTCAGGTCCTCTTGATTACAGGACCGGTGCTCTATTCACTACACCACCTAGCCACCCCCTGTAATAAACTTGTTTCTGGGTGGGTGCTAAGTGTCTGAGCCCGGATTTGATCCCAGGTCATCCCAACTCTGGGGCCGGTGCTCTTACTCACTGTGCTACCTGGCCGCCCTTGTAATAAACTTTTATAAAAACGGGCTGATATCTTTGTTTTCTCTGGTTTCTTCTACAGTAGTCTTTTGGGAATTATATTGCTCTGGCTATGCAATTAAAGTTTAACATACATCCAAGTTAATTTGATTGAATTACACTTAGCTTTTAGCTACTTTTTCCTATTGTATCAGAAGAGTTTGACACAGGACTGCTGAAAAAGAGAATGTACAAAAATTCTGGATAAAACAGCAATACTATCTGAAAAAAGACATAGGGATCTGCAAAACCTGTGAAAATCTTGTGTATATTAAAGTGAAATACGGCTGAGAGGTGAGAAAAAATGGAGAGACTAATATATATATGGCTTCAGGTTAAAAGCAAGTAGAGATAAGAGTACTTACATTGTGAATGATTCAAACGATCATAATATTTTTAGAACAGGACACACATTTAGATAAGATGGTGAAAAATGAGAAAGCAAGAAAAACAAAACCCATTACAAATATGTACAGTCAAACAAAACATATTCCTGCATTTGCCATTAAAATAAAGCTTCAATCTGTACCCCAGCTCCATCAGCCTCTATCTGTTTTATAATGAGTCGTCTGGAGTTGTGGTTGGCTGGTCAGGGCTGCTAAGCCTTTCGTGTCTTTATGATACTGCTGTTATACTATTCATGTCCTCCTGGTTCTGCTTCCCTCTGGATCAGCTCATGTAAATCTTCCCAGGTTTCTCCGAAACCACTGCCTTCATCATTTCTTATATCACAATAATATTCCATCACATTCATATACCATAACTTGCTCAGTCATTCCCTCCTTGGCTTCCAATTCTTTGTCACTACAATAAATATTTTTGTACATATGGATAAAAAAGCATTTATTAAGTGCTTCCTATGTGGTAAGTGCTCAGCATAGAAAGAGAAAATAGACAGACCTCACCCACTACCTGGTGGAGGCAACACAGAAGAGCAGGCTCAACTGCAGGTGGATGGCAAAGCCTCTAAGGGAGGAATGGGAAGGAGAACGGCAAGGCCAAGGGGCCCTTAGGTCACACTGGGAGGTCATGTGCCGAGCATAGAGGCAGGGCAGACTGTCTGTCACACATGGCGTTCCTCCGTCTCACTGGAGGACACACAGCTGGTGACTCCAATCTTCTTAAAGCCCAGAATGTAAGCAGCAGACAAACGGAAGAGGTAAAGCAGAGGGGCAGGTGGTGGTGGCAGGCCTTCCCACTGCCTGGCCACTACAGATGACTATGTTCTGTGGTTACAAAGGTATCAGAAAAGAGCAAAGCTAACTAGAGTCCAAACAACAAGATCAAGCCTGGGTCCTTAGCTTTATAACTATAACCATGCTCCATCTCTCTGGTATTCTACTCAAATCAATCCAAAGTGATTACTAAGCCCCAGTACAGAGGCAATGGAGTAAATATAGTCAGATCTAGGAGCTATACCACCCATATCCAATTCTGAAAGTGGGTAAAGAAATGGCATCAAAAACTCCAGGCCACAGAGTGGCTAGGTGGTGCAGTGAATAGAGCACCGGCCCTGGAGTAAGGAGGACCTAAGTTCAAATCTGGCCTCAGACACTTAACACCCACACACACACACAAAAAACTAGCCGTGTGACCTTGGGCAAGTCACTTAACCCCAACTGCCCTGCCCTCAACCCTCAAAAAAAGGCAAAAAAACCCAAAACCAAAAACAAACAACAAAACACACACACACACACACACACACACACACACACACACAAACTGCAGGCCACTGAAATATGAATTTCTGAAACTGGTTGACCCCAGGTTCCAAAGAAATATGTGCTCTTCTAAGGAGCTGAACAAGGAGGGACTGAAGATGACATAGGCCAGCAATGTCACTAAGGCCCTTAGCACCATGTTCCCAGTGCCTAGATCGCCAAGCCCATCGACCCTACCATGTACCCTTGCCTCAAGACTACCACCAAAGTCACTGGGCTCAAATTTACCACTGAACATTCAAGTTCCCTGATATTCAATCCCAATAACCCCAAGCTTACCAGAAATGCTGAGGAGGCCAGACACTAACCTCAAGGCCATCAGTCCACCAAACCCACTAATTACTAGCACAAAGGCCTCTCTCTAGGGTCCAAACTGCCAGGCCAAAATCTATCAAATAAATGCTTCACAACAGAAGAACTTGTCTGAACCCTAAGTGTAGTCTGACCCCAGCCAAAGCATCATCATTCACAATTTTCTACCAATAAAGGAAATGGTAAGGCACAAGAACTATCCAAAAAGGAAAAAATATTTTAAAAAAAAGTAAAAAGAAACTGTTGTTACTCAAAGGCTAGAGGAAAATTCTGAAATTCAATTTTTGAACTGCATGACTGCTGAAAACACCCCTCTACAAACAATCTCTAGGCCAAAACTGTTATGACAAAAAGACCACTGGAATTAGAATCAGAAGTCCTCGACTCAAGTTCTGGCTCTAATTTTTGCTAGCCATGAGGAAGGTCATGAACAAGTCCCTGGGTTTAATTTCCCTGACATGCAAAATAGGAATCCTTCCACTTACAGTGTAGAAAGGCAGTGTGGCTAGAGAGTGGGCCTAGGAGCTCCCTGGCAAGGAATGGAAACACTTGTACTCAAGGGCTGCCTCTGACAAATACTGCTGTGCCATCCTAGCACAACCTCTTAGCCTCTCCCAGATCTAGGCAATTCTGGAAGACTCGAAGCCATAGAGAAAGTGACAAACTAAATGGATAGAGACATTTCTTCATTGGGGAATTCTCTATAGCAATGAAATCACAGGTCCACCCCTAATGCCTACTACTTCTTCTACCTGATTTATAGGTCTTTGATAGAAAAACAGTTTGCAAACTGTGAAGAACTAATTTATAAGCTACTATTATTTACATGACTGATGAAATATCATACTGATACTGAGCTCAAGAGCCCAAGGATACTCTGACACTTGCCTGCTGTGTGAACTTGGACAAGTCCCTTACCCTCTCTGGGCCTCAGATATCTCACCTGAAAAGTGAGGGGAAAGGACTAAACGAGGTCTAGAGGACCTTCCAACAACCCTAGAGAACATAAAAAAGGTTGGCTGGGCTTCCACCATCTGAATAAGGCGCCAAAGTCTGAGACCAAACATGTGCTTGTTGTACAGAGCACTCTGACTCTACTCTAAGGTGGGGAACGTTACTGTACATCGGTCATTCTGAACCACAGGTGGAGCATCTAAGGGGCATCTAAGTGGAGCAGTGAATAGAGTGCCGACCCTGAGGTCGGACCTGAGTTCAAATCCAGCCTCAGACACTTACACACACACACACACACACACACACAAAACTAGCCGTGTGACCTTGGGCAAGTCACTTAACCCCAATTGCCCTATCTCCCCCCCTCCAAAAAGCAAAACAAACAAAACAAACAAACAAAAAGATGACCATGAACATCCTACAGAACTACCAAAACTGGGAAAAGCATGTTGAACTTGGACAAAAGGCTCCGATGTCACAGTTCTGACACACATGCGCACATGCCCCTCTCTTCAGATCTTCAGACAGTAAAGCCTGAGAAGGACCCAGCTTCCTACCTTCTCGCACTAAGTCTTCAGCAGCGCTGACCCCATGCTCTATGAGCTTCTGGCAGTCATCCAGCGGCTTGACAGTCTCCTGCTCGATGGTGTCCACTTCCTGCAACAGGGATGCTAATCGTTCATCCAAGAGCTTCCTGAGGGTTCCCTTTAGATCATTAAAATGTTGACGGAGAACATCCCTTGACTGTGACGCACTCTCTTTGATCTGAAAAGACATAAAAATTGGGAAATCAGAACCTCTGAAAAGGACCAGGATAATACATGTACCCAGGTAATCATAAATAGAGAACTAGATGAATCCCAAGAGATCACAACCAATGGTAATTCTAGGGTACTGCATAGCTGTCATCTGGATACTACCACTTGAACCTGGGTTCAAGTCCTAGCTCTGAGAGAAACTTATTGGTTGTGACTTTGGTCAAAGAAATAAAAATGTTTCTAAGCCTCCACTTGCTTCCTTGTTACTGTCAAAGGCACCACCACACATCTCATCACCCAGTTTTACAAAGTGAGGGTCATCTTTGGTCCCTCACCCCACACGTCAGATCTGTTGCCAAGTCTTGGCAAGTTTACCATTCTGATTCATACAGACATGACCCTACTTCAGGCTGTCATCATTTGTCAACTGAACTATTGAAAGAGGTCCTGATGGTCTCCCTGCTTCAGGTGTCTCTGTGTTTTGATCCATCCTTTACACAGCTGCCAAAGTGATAATCCTAAATTGTAGGCATGACATCATTATTCTTCTACTTAATAAACTTCAATGACTCACTATTATATCTAGGATCAAAGATAAACTCCTTTGTATAACAAATTGGTCCTTCCCAATCTCATCTTGCTCCAGACTGCCTTTCCTGCCTATTATATTTTATCCCCTACTTCATGAACTCTATTTGTCTAAAGAAACTAGATTACTCATTGACTGATTAGATATCATCAGTCATTATTATTGTAATGATTATTACTGGTATTCTCTGATAAGCATAACCAGGTAGGTAGAATGCTATCCCAAATATGGGCAACAGTTTTACATTTCCTTAGTTGTCCTTAAATAAATTTTGTGGTATAATGGAGTATTACTGTACTATAAGATATGACAAATATGATAAATACAGGTAAGAGTGGAAAAACTTACATGCAAAGTGAAGCAGAGATAAGAAAATAATATACACAATGACTATAACTACAAAACAATTTGAAAATGTATACTGCAAAATTACAAAGAACAAGTGTGGTCCCAAAGAAGAGATATGAGAAGACACTTTCCCCCTACTCTTTTACAGAGAGTGAGGGCTGGGGAATAAGTCCACAAGTGTAAAATGCTGAATAGATTGTCAGATGTTTTTTCAATGAATTAAATGGTTTTGTTGATTTTTTCCCCCTTTTCGTTTTTTTTCCCCAAAGCATCAGCCCTTTATTAAAATATTTCAAAATACTTGCCAAAAGAAACAAAAATTCCACTTTAATACTGACACAGTAAAACATCAGATGATAACATAGGGAAAAAACAACTTTTCTTCAAAAATAAAGCCCCCTCCTACCCTTCCAGCTTCCTTTTGTGTGCTATCTTTGGCCATTAGATTGCCCTCCAGGGCAGGGGCTGACTTTTGTTTTTTTCTTTAAAAAAATTCTTTGTTATATGGAATAATTTTGTGGTGGAGAATACAGAGGGAAGTTTAGGTGAAATAAAAATAAAGCATTAATAAAATATATTAAAAGAGAAAATTGCATAGATTAGGAATTCTTTTCTAATTAAAAAATTGGCAAAGAACAACAAAGAATGAATTAAAAGTCACAAGAGAGAAATCACCTTGTAGAAATAAAGAGACTTGGGGTGGCCAGGTGGCACAGTAAGAGCACCAGCCCCAGTGTCGGGAGACCCTGGATCGGTTCCGGTCTCAGATACTTGGTACCCACACAAAATAACTGGCTGTGTAACCCTGAGCAAGCTACTTAACCCCAATTGCTTTAAAAAAAAAAAAAAAGAAGTAAAGAGACCTTCTGCCAGGATAACTACAAACTAGACACTCATTTTCAATCCCAAGAGGCCCACTGGAGAATGGACAAAGTAAATTAAATGCCAGTCTCCCAAGGAAAACACATTAGAAAAATGTTTCTGGCCTATACATCTATTTAAAACAAATTTAACTTGAATATTCCCAAAATGTTAAAGAAAGAATTAATTTAACATGTAATTCACACTATTCTCATTCAATACGGGACTTTCCCTTGAATAGAGACAAATAGAATCACACAAATTAAAATGACCACATACCAGGTTTTACAAGTTTTGTCATGTCAAAAGTGAAATTCCACTATCCTAACCCATATTTGTGTTCCATTTCAGGTTCACTATGCCTAGTTTTTAATGACTAGGAAAAGATATCAAATGAACAACATATCAAAATGTGGTACACAGAAAACAGAAATTCAGATTGAAAAATAGAATTTTAATTTGTTGTTTTATCAAAAGACAGCTATGAAGTAAATCCAAGTGTCAAATAAACCAAGATAAGGCAGATTTAATGCGCTTAATTTGGTTTATCGTGTAGTTTTAAGGATTTAGTTTGAAAACCAGAGAAAAGAAAGCATGGAGAAAAGTAACATACTACAAATAAACCAGCTTGGTTCAAATTTATCTTTGTAATTCTTACTTCTATCACACTGCAGGAAATTTGCCATAAGCAGCCCACAAAAGGTTGCTTCTAGAGCTTTATAAGCAATGGATACAGCACACATAGGAAGTGCCTCAGTTAAGTAAAGGCAGTTTCCTTTTCAGAAAGAATTCAAAAGCTCCTCAACTACTCTAGATCCTATACACATCTTGTTTTTCTTTTAGCACCTACAAAAAAAGGAAGTGCGTGGATATAGAAGAGCAAAAAGAGCTGCGGAGGGGAGGCTACACCAAGCCCCCTCCCCTCCTGAAATCCTACTTCAGGCTTTGTCCTTGTTCCTCAGAGCCTTTCCTTTACTCCTAGAGAATTAGATGTGGCCTTGGAACAAACGTCCTTCCCTCCAATACTGTGATGGAGAGCAGCAGTGTCAGAGTCAAACAGAAATGGAGGGCAGAGCCCCAGAGTCATGTTAATAACTTAGAAAATCACATATTAACATCATCTGTGTTCTACTGTATTTTACTTACTTTGTTAAACATTTGCCAATTTTAATCTGCACCAGTCGTGGGTGACATCTCTGATGTACAGCAACTCAATCATTCTGAACTAAATCACTTATCTGACCAATTTTTTTACTTTGTTTTCATGAAGCTCATTAAAAAGTGCAGACCAGCTCTAATAAAGACTTTTTTTAACAGTAAAAATAAAATAAAAATAGGGACCGACTCTATAAGTAGAGAGTCTTAATCTTTTGTAATCCTTTCTCTTTTGTTTTCTGCATTTAAAAACACTGTTCTAAAAGGAGTCCACAGACTCCATAATACAAAAAATGCTAAGGACCCCTGCCATAAAACACTTTCTAGAAATGTTCATTACACATATTTCACCTGAGATTTTATTTCAATGCTAGTAAAAGATGAACTTTAATTGAAACTTGATTCAGAAACCAAAGTAAAAGAATGTCAGTAAATGACAGATCAGAGCCTTGTGGCATAGGAAGAAGACCACAGGATCTGGAGTCAGGGGATCTGGTCTAGCTCAGCTCTGCTATTTACTGGTCGACATGATCTTAAGTAAATCCTCTGAGCCTTCTGGGTCCCAGGTCTCCTCTATAAAATAATGAGATTAGAGCAGATGATCTCAAAGGACCATTTCTTAGAAATTTACAATTTCTAAATTGTTTTAAGATATGTGGGAGAATTGATTAGGAAATGTCTAAAATGTACAAAAAAACTAGAAAGTGACCAAAAAAAAAAAACAATGAAGGGGGCAGCTAGGTGGTACAGTGAATAGAGCACCGGCCTTGGAGTCAGGAGGACCTGGATTTGTGTCAAATCCAGCCTCAGACACAACACAAAAACTAGCCATGTGACCTTGGGCAAGTCACTTAACCCCAATTGCCCTACCTTTCCCCCTCCAAAAAGCAAAAATTAAATGAAATTAAAAATATTAAAAAAAAAAAAACTAGACTGTGAATTGTTTCTGTAGCTCCTACAGAATTCCTGACAAATCCAGGAAGGGAGGATAGTATCACGGAAAGAACACTGGTCTTGGATCATAAGACTGCCATTTGAGGTTATGTGACTTGGGCAAATCACTTACCCTGTCAAACTGGAAAAATAACACTTGCACTAATTTGGAAGTATTCCCCCCAAAGTCACTAAAAATGTACATACCTTTTGTTCCAGGAATATCTCTACTACCCCAAAGAGAACAGAGAATAAAAGGACCCATGTAGACAAAAATATTTAAGGCACCTCTTTTTGTAGTGGCAAAGAACGGGAAACTAAGGGAGTGATTACCAAATGGGAAATGGCTAAACAAATGATAATATAGAGGTGTAATACCACTGTGCCATAAGAAATGGAAGGTGGTGGGGCAGCTAGGTGGCGCAGTGAGTAGAGCACTGGCCCAGGATTCAGAAGGACCTGAGTTTGGATCCCGTCTCAGACACTTAACACACACACACACACAGCCATGTGACCTTGGGCAAGTTACTTAACTCCAACTGCCCTCCAAAAAGCAAAAAAAAAAAAAAAGGAAAAGAAATGGAAGGTGGTTTCATGGAAACACAGAAGACTTTGATGTATTTATGAACTTGAAGTATAAACTGATGAGGAAAAATTAGCCATATCAGAAACATAATTTATACTGTAAAGACAAACAATTTTTTATTTTTTATTTTAGCTTTCTGGAGGGCAATTGGGGTTAAGTGACTTGCTCAAGGTCACACGGCTAGTTTTTGTGTTAAGTGTCTGAAACAAGATTTGAACTCAGGTCCTCCAGATTCCAGGGCCGATGCGCTATTCACTGTGCCACCTAGACGCCTCCCCCAAAGAAAAACAATTCTTAAAACAACAACAATAACAACTCTCTGAGAGACTTGAGAGCTCTGATCAACGCATGACCATCCATGACTCCAGAGGACGATAACAAAGCCCACTACCCACTATCCACTTTCTACAAAACAGCTGATAGACTAAAGATGCAAAACGAGACATAATTTTGGACCTGACCAATGTTAGAATGTGGTTTGCTTGATGATGCATATTTGTTTTAAGGATCTGATTTTTCTTTCTTCTTTTTCAATGTGGAGAGAAGAAAAAGAAAACAAATGTTTATTAATTATAAAAAAAATTAAAGTTTTTCTTCAACTTGCACTACTTACTTCATTGGGCTGCTTTAACAATAACACTATATGTTAAACTTAAAGCACTATATAAATATGAGCTATTATAATTAAATTGGCATCTGTCTTTTGGAGGTAATAACAATGAAAATGGAAAAAAAATCAGAAACTGAGAACTGCCCAAAGGCTGGGAGTACTCAATCACTAAAAAAAAAAAAAAAAAAAGCAATAAAGATTGTTAACACATACTACTACTGTGTTTTGTTCCAGTTTTCCATTAAAACTTCTCTAGTAATGTAGAACATTAACTCAAGTTTACAATGTTTCTAATGTACTGGATCTAATCCAACTGAAATCATTGGGGCTGGGTTTTTTTTTAAAGCTTAAAAACATGATGAGTTCAGAAAACACTGAGGTCATCACAAAAGTAGCTCAACACTAAAATGTGAGGAAGACTAGTGTCCCCTTCTACAAGAATCCTTTCCTGATCCCCTCAACTGCTAGAGCCAGCTCTTCCCAACTAACAGCTCTGTATTTATATTTATTTTGTATATACTTATATATGAACTTCTCTAGTTAGAATGCAAATGCCTTGAAAGCAGGGATTGTTTCTTTTTTTTTCATATGTATCACCCAGGGCTAACATAAAAATGCCTGAGATATATTAAATGCTTGCTGATTGTTGGATAAGAACATATGCAATAGGGGCGGCTAGGTAGCACAGTGAGTAAGAGCACCAGCTCTAGTGTCGGGATGACCTGGGGATCAAATCTGGGCTCAGATACTCAGCACCACACCCAGAAATAACTGGCCACGTAACCTTTAGCAAGTTACTTAACCCCGAATGCTTTAAAAAAAAAAAAAAGAACATATGCAATACCCCCACCAAGATGCCTATGACTAAGAGTCACTGTGGACTTTGTTACTAAAAATTCACAAAACTGCCTTTTAGAACTATGAACAGTTGTTGGTTTTTTTTAATGCCACAAGTATTAGTATCCACCCAGAGCATTCAAATACACGTGGAGTACCTACTACCTGAAAAGCATTGTTAGATACTATGAGAGTAAGAAAGGTGAAGAATCAATAAAGACTGGAGTTTATTCAGTAGGGGGTGGGGTGTAAATGAAGAATTCAAAACAGAAGAGCTGTGCGATCAGAGTTTTGGCTTAGGACAATTAATATATAAAGCCAAGGTACAAAGACAGACTGGGAGATCTGGGAGATCACAACAAGGGGATTTCAGTCCAGGAAAGTGGAAACGAGGACAGGAATAAAGTGGTAACAATGGTGATATGAAAGGGATGGCCACAGCAGACATTTCAGAAGCAAAGGAGAAAGTCTAGACAAACTAAAGGAGAAGATGCCCAGGTCTTGGGAGCTGACTACAAGGGGTGGAAGGAAGAAGTAGAGGGGAGGAAAGAATCAATGACTAAGGTTTCCAGCCTGGGTGACAGAGCACAACAATGCCATGGATAGAAAAAGAGAATTCAGGAGGAGCTATTTATCAGGGAAGATGAGTTAACTTTTAGATATTGGCCAATTAGAAAGTATTTATTAAGGGGGGAACTGACTGGATCACTCAGGCTTTAGGAGACTCCCACTGACATATTCAGTCTGAAATTATGACAGGTGGAGCTGTCTAACAGGCAGCCACAAATGCTTCTCTAGAATTTGAGAGAGAGGTCAGGATTGCAGATATGCACAATTTAGATCCATCCTTGCAGTAACAGTAGATGAAGCCATGAAAGTAGATGAAATGACCACAGGAGAGATATACAACACAAAGGGCAGAGATCTTACTTTGAGAGGGAGATGTAAGGTTGGGTGTTACTTAGCAATAACTAAAATTACAGGAGTGTAGGAGATTGCCAAGGAAAGTGTGAATAAAAAATGTAAATCAATGACAGCTTGGTGGGAAGATGTACCTTCAGGGGAAAGGAAAAAGAATAGGAATCACTAAGTAAAACAAGGAAGAAACAATAAGAAAGTCCCCAAAAATGAGACCATAGAAGCCAGAGGATAAGTGAATCTTTTTTTTGAGGGGGTAAGGTAGGGCAATTGGGGTGCCCAAGGTCACACGGCTAGTTTTGTGTTAAGTGTCTAAGACTGGAATTGAACTCAGGTCCTCCTGACTCCTGGGCTGGTGCTCTATTCACTGGGCCACCTAGCCACCTCCAAAATGAGTTGTGGTTTTTGTTTTTTTCTTTTTTTGGGGGGGGAGGAGAAGTGAATATTAAGAATGAGGTCAAGAAGTAAGAAAAGGCCACAATTAAATTATAAAATTTGATCATTTTGTAATCCTAGAGAAAACAATTTCAATGTTGTGGTGAAGGAAGGGGTGCACAGTGTGAGATTTGGATTTCTAGGAGTTAAAGAATAAACAAGAAGGAAATAGTGGTGAGTAGAGACTCCTCTTTCTAGAAGTATGTTAAGTATCAAAGAAGAGGGAGGTGGGTATTTTTTGTCTTGCTTTTAGGACTGGGGAGACCCAAAAATGTTTACAGGCAAAAGAGTTGTCAATGGGAGGGAGAGATAGAAGTTGCATCAGGACAAAGAAGAGAACTGCAGAATGGAGAATTTCAATGCCTGCCCCATCTCCATTCCCCCACACCCACTCCATCATCATAAAGAAGAAGAAACTAAGGGTCAGATCAAAACCACCCAATGAGTAAGCAGCAACACCGTGATTCCAATGCCAAATCCAATGTTCTTTCCACTGGAGCCTAGTCTCCCTTAGATTTGGGTAAGAATGATGCCTCTGTAAGAATCAAAGTGCCTGTTTCTGATTATAGTATCCATTTTAACTGTGCTGTCCTTGGATGGCCCCTTTAGCATTCTTCTATCTACTTATATTTGGAAGACTCTGTTACAGTTTTCTAGCTCGATTATTCTATCTACATTTTCAAATTCTACTTATTTATATATCTGAGACTGCCTGTATATACAGGTATATATATCTATATACCTAAGAGGGTCCTCTTCTACACTCAATAAATACAACAGACTGTTAAAGAGTGAAATGTAGCCTTATTTATGTGTGTTATCTTCTTCAGTCAGAAAATCAGAGGGTGGAATTATGGTCTTACTCCTACACACTGCTTGGAAATCATCATTCTAGTTTTATTTAACATTCTCTGGAGGAGGAGGTAGAAATATTTAGGCTACAAAACTCAAGTCAAAATCCTCATTAACTCGAAATTACATATACACAAAATCAATTCCCAACCAAATATCTAATATTACATTTTTATATAATAACTAGGCAGTACAGTGCATAAACTTGGAGTTAGAAGATCTGAGTTCAGATCTATCATTAGACCCTTCCTTAGCTGTGTGAACTTGGACAAATCAGATCAAACCTCTCTCAGCCTCAGTTTTCTCTTCTGTAAAATGGGAGTAATAGCATTTCTCTCCAATAGCTGCTATAAGAATCAAATGAGATGGAATATTTAAAGCACTTTTCAAACTTTAAAGTGCTATATACATACTAGCTATTATTTTACATAAATGCTAAAAAAAAAAAAAAAACTCAGCCAGGAGCAAAACACAGTACTTTAAGGAAGCCAAAAGGAGATACGCCTCCCCTGGCATTCTTCTGACTGCATACCCATGCTGCAGAATGTCCTTTAATTTGAGAAAATCAATTATGAAATCTACTTTTCAAAGGTTTATTAATGGAGATAATAATATCTGCACTCCTTATCAATCACAGGGTTGTTGCAAGTAAACTGCTTTATAAACCTTAAAGAAATATATAAATGTGAATTACTATTGTGATTGATTATCTAAAGAAGACTATATTTTTACTATGTTACTTTTTATTTATTTGTGGAAGTATGGTGAACTGAAAGGCAAAATAGTAATTCAGTACAAAATGAGCTTGCTACTAACACAACCAATTGAACCTGTGGTATGTGCCCTTTGTAATCACACACTGCACACAGCTATACCAGCATACCCCAGCGTATCAAAAATGGGCTTCCTAATATTAGAAGCCCTTGGTTCCTAGGATCCCAGTGCATACACACTATAAACACCAATGTATACTACACTGAAGTTTGCATACTCTTCAAAAGTGGAGTAACAGAAAGAAGGGAAGGTAAGAGATCTAAGCGGCAATTGTAACATTCTTTCCCTTGGTGAGGAATGAAGACTTTCTGCCTTGGTTTCTCTAACATAGTTTGGTCTGGAATTCTGCAGTGAAGCCTGTCCTATGTCTGACTCAGTCCTGCTATTAAGAAATGTGTTCTTCTGTCCTTTGGGAATGAATGTTTAAAAAGAACCTGGCTAAAATTTCAAGAGAGAAATTTCACAATATTACTGCGAAAAATATTTGTTAAAAACTGAGGGAAATTAAAGATACAGAGGGAAAAAAATCCATTTTTAGATGACAAATTTCCACAGAAGCCTCACATGTCAAATGATTATAGTGCAGTTATGCTGGGACAAAATACATACAGAGTATGTCATACTCCAGTTGCCTTCATATACCAATCAATTTTTATGGACAGTTATCTAATATTAACATACATATTGATGCTTTTTTTTTTTTTGCCTTTTGGAGGGCAATTGGGGTTAAGTAACTTGCCTAAGGTTACATGGCTAGTTTTTTTGCGTGTGTGTTAAGTGTCTGAGGTCAGAACCAAATTTGGGTCCTCTTGACTCTGGGATCAGTACTTTACTCACTGTGCCACCTAGCCACCCCCATATTGATGCTTTTTAATTGAAAGCACTGAACCCTTAGTTAATGACAGTAGAATGCACCATGACATTTCATAGAGAAAACACATGCTGCAATTCAGCTAAATAGTCTTAGTCAGAAGACCAAGTCATAATGTTTTGAATCACCCACACAAGTATAAAAACCAACACCACAGGAATATAAATAGCTCTCAAAAACTCCAGAGAAGTGAACATTTTACGTCATTGTACAACTGATTAATTCTTTCTTTGAGTGACAACCTAAGTGATCTCCAAAGAGAATGGGAGTTCATTTGTTTTGTATTTTCACTGTATCACCAAAGATTGTAGCAAGCTAAGAATTTCTCTTAATTTCAATCTCACTTAGGTAAGGAGAGTGCGGGAATTTCTAAACATGTTATAGTTTCTTGAAAACAAACTTATTTCTGGCCTTTATTGACACAACTCACTACATAGAACTTCCTTTTCTCTGGGTAGGGCACTAGCCTAACCACAAGTGAAGAAGTTGTTACAAGTCAGACAGTTCTGTTTGTTTCTTTTTGACAGAAAGATTCAAAATGTTGCATTCTTTCTAAACTTTCATTTACATAAACTCCTAAAAAATCACTATTTCATGTGTAAGAAATTTCATAAAATTACTAAAATGCTTTTAAAAGACAAAAAGAAAAACTTTACCAAGAAAAAAATACAATTATTTATTGAAAGAATAAAAATCCAAGAAAATTTGTAGAAGAGTTCCTTTTCACTTCTACCTCAAGTGAAATTCTTGACCATAAAGCCACAAATTTCCATTTGGGATTGTTGCTATAAAATGACGACCTTAAAAAGCACCTAGTCACTGAACAAAAGGAAATACTTCCTCTGACAATATATTCATAATACAAACTCCTATTGAAACACAAAAGACAGAGGACTGATTCTTTGTAGTACAAGTGTCTGCATCATTACCAACATTTGAAATTGATTCTAATTTGCTTTGGGGACAGAAACTGTTTTAACTAGCACTAGTACAACACAGAGTCCCTTCATGAAAGGGAAAGTACAGCATTAGTCAGTCCACAAAAGGCAAAGTCATCACGAATCTAGCTGGAATGTATGCTCTAATTGTACCCCCAAAAGGCAGGCTATTAGATCTTTATGAAGTCTTTCTAAACTACAGCAACACAAGACTGAGTTATAAAAAAGAACTTAATAGTGTCTAAATTTGGAAGCAAAATGAAAAAGAATGTGAATGAAAATAACACATTAATACATTTAGCAAAGAACTACCTAAGTCACTTTGAAATGTAGTCATTTCTACCACATGAAGTGATTATTACAAGTAACAAACACTTTCATATTTAACTCTCACCTTTAATTGGGAATATTGACCAAACTCAGATAAAAGATAATAATCAAAATATTATATTGGTCAAATGGCAAAAAAATACTTAAGCTTTTTAAAAACAGGACTTGAAAATTCCCATTAAAGAAAAAGGAAGATTGTAAAGGTTATATTTTAAGTATCTTGAGATCCTTGTTACAAAGTTTCTATTATGGCTATAATACTGATAGAGAGACACCAAAATTCCATTTTCAGCTTGGCCAGCACTCCGCTGTGCTATGTTGCAAACCCCTCTGTTAGATCACCTTTTCTAAAGTAAAAATAATCCATGACCTATGCCTGCTCTACAAAACTGGTCAAGATGAGAAAAACATAATATAGGAGACATTTTATACCTCGGAGATGTTACACGATTAATCCAAAGGCAGTTATTAAAACAATACCGTTATGACCGACACAAAATTTACATTTCTCATAAGCATGAGAAAGTTTATAGTCCACAAAAATAAAAGGTAATCATTTAAATAAAAATACAAATAGCTACAGCGGGTCACTAACTGCATCGACGTTAGGAAATACAGAGATTAGTATTCATTTACTCAAAAAAAAAAAACCAACCCCACTTGACTAATGGCTGTGGTCATGCTACAAGGAGGAACGTAACTGGTCTGTGCTACTCTCCTCAACATTTCCACCCCATGAATCTCGTAGAGCTCACGTATCCCGGGTATGCCTCGAATCCACAATAACGGAGCCAGGGCGATAAGCACAGAACTTGAGGCCGAGAAGGGGACTCAGGGGCTCCACTCAGGCCAGCCCACCCCTCAGTTTACATTCGAGAGAAGAGAGCTAAGGCACGAGGCGTGTCACCCGGGACCCCCGCCACGCCCCACCACTTTCCGGACCCTCACGGCAATCCGAGCCTCCCCGCAAAGCAGCCCCTCTCGCCGGGCTTCCCCAGCCCACTCCCCCATTTCTTCTCCCCTTCCAGACTCGCTTTGCTCCCAGTAGCCACCGGGCCATTGCCTCCCCTGGCTCCAAGTCACGCACGCCCCTCCTCAATTTGGCACCAGAACCCGCCCCCCACCCGTGGACCCCCAATTCTCCCAAGACCGGCCCCCCTCCCTAGGAGCACCCCCCCCCCCTGGGGTTCCTCCCCTCTCCTCTCGCCCCGGCCTCGCAGGCCCCGCCCCTCGCTCCCCCTCACGCACTGCCCCCCCCCCCC
>NW_027185798.1:24664033-24666342 GCF_028583685.1 Petaurus breviceps papuanus
CCCCCCCCCACCGGTCTCCAGCTCGGACCTGCCTCCGAGCTGCCTGCAGCCCCTGCAGTCGCTGGCCCAGCTCGCGCCGGTAGCTCTGCGCCGCCTCTATGCTCTCCCGGGCCTCCTGAAGCAGCAGCTCCAGATCCGGCTCGGGCTCCATCCTCCCTCTCATCCAGCCGCCGCCCCGGTCCCAGCCCCGGCACTGGCCCAGCCTCTTCAGAGGCGGAAGCGTAGACCTCCTCCCCCGCTGGGCTTTCGAACAAACTTTATTGACAGCCCTGGTTGGGTGCACGGCGCAACCGCGAGAGAAGGCCACGCCCCACACCCCGTTGACCAAAGCGCGAGTGCCTGGGAAGTATCCTCGCAGCCCCGCCTCCAGAGGGGAGGGACTAGTGCCTTTATCCAGCGAGGGGGAAACTGAAGACGCGGAAGGGCCATGTTTAGAAACCTATACATTAGGGACAAGAGTGTCAAGCGCCCCCTAGAGCAGCCTAAGGCGAGTTAAGGATGACTTGAGCCAGGTGGGCGAGCGCCCTCTGTCTGGGGGGGCCGGTAGTGGAGGGTCATTTACAAACTGATGCGACATTGGAATTCATTGGAGAGTTAAAAGGCAAACAAACACAGAACTTAAATTGCCAATGGGTTGGGAAGGGGACTGTTAAAAGTATTTTTCTTTTGGTTCTGAACTTAACAAAGTTCTAATGTGCAGCAGGGAGCAGAGGAGGATTGTGCATGAAACTATGAATCTCCATTACATGCATCTTGCTTCTTACATGCATCTTAAGTATATAATTAATTGAACAGGTAATTGTTTTTTTTAAGGCCTGTTCAGTTAATATTGGACAGCCCATGTCCATCAATTTCGGAATGGCTGAACAAGTTGTGGCTTATGACTGTGATGGAAGAGAGTATTTCAGAAAAACCTGGACAGAATTACAAAAACTGATGCAGTGAAGTTAGCAGAACCAGGAAAACACTGTGCACAGTAACAGCAATATTGTACAATATCAACTGTGAATGACTTATCATTCAGCAATACAATGATCCAAACCAATTCCAAAAGACCCATGAGGAATAACGCTGTCTACCTGCAGAGAAAGAACTGATGAAGTCAAAATGTAGATCAAGCTTACTTTTGGGGGGCTTTATTTTTCTTGATTTTGTGTGTGTGTTTTCTTTCACAACATGAATAATATGGAAATATGTTCTGCATGACTACACATGTATATCCTATATCTAATTGCTTCCATTCTCGATGAGGGTGGAAGGGAGGGAATAAGGAGAGAATTTGGGAGAAAATTGAACAAACAAATTTAAAAAAATATTTTACATATACTAGGGGGAAAATAAAATATTAAACATATTAAAATGCCCTTAAAATGACTTTACTTGATTGAGTTTCTTACCAATTTTTCTTTCCATTTTTTTTGCACTGCTTCTCACTATCTTATGAGGTAATACTATTTATCATCTTCTAACATCTTACAAGCAAGTTTATATTCTTTGACTGGTATTACATTTAGCTTCTGTTTCTCTCCACTTAGCAAGGAGATAAAGAGTTTAGCTGCTTAGGCAGTTTCTATTCTCTTGGTTTCTCCATTGTGGTTATTGTTTTACATTGGTTAAATATTGGTAGGAAATACTGTCAGTTTGTATTGATATCTGTTATTTTATCTATTTCCCTTTTAATCATACCAACAGCTTATTTAAAAGGATCAGACGGAGCTACTTAACTATTGCCCTATATCTCTTCTGCTTTTTGTAGCTAAACACCTCAAAAAGGCTACCTACAGTAAGTGCCTCCACTTTGTCTCTTTTCACTTTCTTCTTAACCCCTTACAATCCAGCTTTCAACTTTATCATTCCACCAAAAGTGCTCTTTCCAAAGTTACTAATGATCTCTTAGTTGCCAAATCCAATGGTGTTTTCTCAATCTTCATTCTCCTTGACCTATTTAACTTTGACCACAGTTGATCACCCTCTCCTCCTTGATCCTCTCCTCTCTTAAGTCATCAGGACACTATTCTGTAATGAAAATGTGAATTTTAAAGATCTTCCCTGCCCCTAGGCTAAAGTGCACCTGAAGCCTGGGGTGGGAGGCTTCTTTTTCAGTAGATACTTCTTGATTGGCCAGTGGGTCCAGAAGGTTGTTACATTCTCTGAGCCAGAAGAAGGCTATGTAAGCTCTGATGTGTAGCTTTGTTTTGGGGGCTCGCTTTGAGAAGTGTTCTGTGATTTGATCTGTATTCTGGGAAGCCGTTGTCCAGGCCTCCCCCCCCCCCCGGCTTTGAAAAACCCAGATGTGGAAACCCAGATGT
>NW_027185798.1:24666442-24716953 GCF_028583685.1 Petaurus breviceps papuanus
TATGTGGAAACCCAGATGTTGACTGGGTATGGATGTAATGGTTGGACAGTTTGGAAATCTGTCTACTTGATCTGTTTCTGTCTTGATAATTCTGCCTGTATACTTTGAAGTTCGGGGTGCTGACCTTTTCTCCTGAACAAAGTAAACGATATATGTCTGACTGATTAAAGTAAGCTTGTTAACCCATTTTGAGTTGCTTTCCTTTAACAAAGCAGATCCAAGAACCTGTATGGCCAGCCACCCTGAGCACGCTTGGGGTGCTTGCGGCTACATACTCTCTCCTCCTTTTTATCTGGCCCCACCTTCTCTGTCTCCTTTGTGGGACCTTTTCCAGATCACACCTTCTAATGGTTGATGTCCCCCACAGTTTGGTCCTGGGCTCCACTCCTCTCCTTTCTCTATACTGCTTAACTTGGTGATCTCATCAACTCCCATGGGTTTAATCATCATCTCTATGCTGATAATTCTCAAATCCACTTTTTTTTTTTTTAAAGCAATTGGGGTTAAGTAACTTGCTCAAGGTTACATGGCCAGTTATTATTTCTGGGTGTGGGGCTGAGTATCTGAGCCCAGATTTGATCCAGGTCATCCCGACACTGGAGCCGGTGCTCTTACTCGCTGTGCTACCTGGCCGCCCCTCAAAACCACTTTTTCTGCCCCAACCTCTCAAATGATTTCCCATCTCATCTCTCCAACTGCCTTTCAAATATCTCAAACTGGATGTCCAGTAGACATCTTAAACTCAACATGTCCAAAAGAGAATTCATTATCTTTCCCCCTAAAATCCTCCTTCCCCCGCCATCTTCTCTATTACCATAGAGAACAATACCATCCTCCCAGTCCTTCAAGCTCACAACTGAGGAGACATAGTCAACTCTTCACTCTCTCTCACCTCCCCCCTCCCGCCCCATTTCATTCTAGGTACAAGACCTGTTGATTTCACCTCTGCAACATCTCATATACACTGACCTCTCTTCCTACACAGCTACCACTCTAGTACAGGCCCTCATCACCTCACTCTGAGACTATGGAAATAGCCTGCACATGGATCTACCTGCCTCTACTTTCTCCCCACTCCAACCTATCCTTCATTCAACCACTCAAATGATTTTCCTTTATTAGGGGTCATATCATGTCACTCCCCTACTCAATAAATTCTACTGGCTCCCTATTGACTCTGGGATCAAATTTTCTATCATGTCAGTCTTCTTATAACCTACTCCCCAACAACCCCTGGATCCGGTGATACTGGTCTCCTGGTTCCACAAACACGACACTCCATCTTGTGGTTCCAGGCATTTTCTCTGGCTGTTCCCCAAGACTGGAATGCTTTCCATTCTCTACTCTGACTACTAACCTCCTAGATTTCCTTTAAGTCCCAACTAAAATGCCATCTTTTACTATAAGCCTTCCCCAATTCCTCTTAATTCTAGAGCCTTTCCTCTGTTAATTATTTCCTATTTATTCTGTGCGTAGATCTTACTTTGTATATATTTGCAAATTGTCTCCCATATTGGATTGTAAACTTCAGAGAGGGTGAGGATTTTCTTTTCTCTTTTTTAATCCCCAGTGTTTATAACACAGTGCCTGGCATATAGGAGGTACTTAATAAATATTTATTAATTGGTTGATTTACACACCTACAATCTTCTGAATTTTATTCTTTACTCTAATTTTTTATCATGTACTAACAATTCAGAAATAATTTCTACATGGGTAACTGGTCGGCTGTAATTTTGTTTTTTGTAATGTTTTTTGGTGCTTGCAATATCGATTGTCTCTTATGAGAGAGATGGAAGGTGGGAAGGTTTGAGTAGGAGGAGAAAATGAATGTGAAGCCAGGAAACTGCCCTGAGGCTACACCTAATTCCTACCCCTACTATAGAGGTTTTCCTTCTTCTCTGTCAAGAAGCAATAGCTGCACACATTCCCCCCTTTCTCCCTGTCCTTGCAATTTTATTTGCAGTTCCAGCCCTGAGAAACTGCATTTATAAGACTCCAATGCTTCACACATCTGGTACTGCAAAGTGGTAATCATTCAAGCCCAGAGGCTCCTGGATTTGATCACCTGGCAAGTTTGTCATGTCCTTCAACCCTCCTCTAAGTGACTGATATAGTCATCTGATATAGTAGCATGGGCAGGACTGATCAAGTAGATTCTCAAACTTCTTTTTCTTGTTCTACTAACTTACAAGGCCACACTAATAAGCTGACTCAGGAAACAGGGTCATAAAAACTCACAACTTATACTCCCTGAAACTTTGGGAAAGGAGTGATGAGAGTTCTGTCCTTGATTCTTATCTCTTAGCTACTGTGCAGTCTATTTTGAGTATGTATACTTTTGCTACATAATTAATTAATATATTGTTAATATAATACATAATAACATGTAGCTAATTCTGACTGGTTAGGGGAGATGAAGATGAAAAATTTGGGTTTCTAGAGGGGTGATTGAATAGCTAGTAAATTCAAACAATTTCAAGGAACCTGGATATGATAGTTGGGTACTGGGTGAGGGGGATAGGCAATTACTATCTACTGAGGCATTCCTTATATGTTTGGATAATTGTTGGTATAACGTAGGCTGTACAGAGCATGCACAAATATGCTTTGCCTGCTTCAGCATTTGGGTGTGTTAGAGTTGGTGAACTCCCTGGTGAAGTGATGAAATGACTTGGAATTTTTGTCTGACATGGCAAACCCTGAAGGGTTCCTTAATTTTCCCTCTGCCCTATAATAGTAGCAGTGAGAAGGAAAGCTTCATGAATGAAAAGAAAATAAAGCTTCTAGCTCAGTCCTCTGTTTTAATTATGCCATGTAGCAAATAGAATGCTATTTATTAAACACCCCAAGAACAGGTTGGAGGGATAGGCTGTCCTCTTTTTCTACTTCCTCCTGACCATTTTCATGTGTATTTCAGCTTGTACCTGGGTCCTGGCTGTATCTGTATCTGGGTCCTCCATTTTTGGAGGCAATGGGGTTAAGTGACTTGCCAAGGGTCACATAGCTAGTAAGTGTCTGCCAGGCCACCTTTTCTACTTTGTATTTACTTTCCTGTGTAGAATATAATTTTCAAGGTTTGGAGGAGACCTTGTAAGTTCAAGACATCCAGAGGTACTGGGTCCAATAAGTGGAGTTGACTCCATTCAACAACAAGAAAAGTTTCTGAAGTTCCAGAAAAATCAGTCATTGACAAAAAGAAAAAGCCAAGTTCCCAGACCAGCTTACCTAAAAACATGGACTTTGAAGGAGACAATACAGAACAAAGGTGAAATGTAAAATGTCTAAACAGTAGTTCTTCAAAGTTCACTTTCAGATGGTTTTAATGAGTCTAAGTCTCTTAGCCAAGATTAACAGTAGTTATCACTGTGACTTTTGTCAACTTTTTGTCAAAGTTGTCAACTTTTGTCAACTTGAAAACATTAATTTTCTCTTAAACATTTTCTCTTCTCCTTGCTGATGAAAAAGAAAAGCAAAACTCTTGCACACATATGCATCGTAAAGCAAAATAAATTGTCACATTGGCTATATCCAAAAGGTATATCTCATTCTGTACCATAAATCCATCACCTCTCTGTCAGGAGGTGGGTACATGTTTCATTATCAGACCTATGAAACTGTTGTTTCATAGATTGTTCTGTCAACAGATTGATTACAATTCTTAAGTCTAATTTACTTCAGTGCAAGCACAATAGATTTTTCTCAAACCCATTTTAACTCTGTGTGAGCCTTTGTTTCACATATGTTCTTTGTAAACAATATATTGTTGGATTCTGCTTTCAAATCCATTTTGCTATTCTCTTCAGTTTTATGAGTGAATTCGTCCCATTCACATTGACAGGATCATAATTGTGTATTCCCTTTCATCCCATTCTATTATCTTTCTTTCTATTTGTTTCCCACACACCTCACTCTTATATAGAATGTTGTAGAGAGGAGGAGTATGCTCAGCACCAGTGGCCTAGGTTTGGTATGGTCTGCCTCTGCTCTCCTGCCTCTCTTCTTTTTCCTTCACACAGAGGCCAATTACAGGTTCTTAGTCTCTCTTTCTTTTATTTTCAACCTCAGTTTTTGTTCTACCCACATTAATGTTTATTTTGGTCAGGATTAATCCCTCCCTTAAAATAGTCTCCTTATTCTCCCTTCTCTCTTCTCCCTTTCCCTCCTGAGCGAACTGTATTTCTGTACCCAATTGTGTTTGTATATTCTTTCCTCTTTTACCCAGTTCAGATAAGAGTGTGGGTCATGTTACCCACTTCCTCTAACCCCTTCCTCCTTATTTGTATAGTCTTCTACTCCAGCATCTTGATTATATCATTTTCCTTCTCCTTTCTCTTTCCCCCATCCCTCTGCCTCCACAGTATATTCCTTTTCCCTTTCTTCTTTTAAGATCATCAAAACATAACTAAACCTCTTCCATGTCATCTGTCTTCTTAGACTTCTTGGCCCTTGATGACAATAGAGTTCTGATGGGACACATGTATCATCTTCCAATATTAAAATGTAAATTGTTCATCTTTGTTTAATCCCTTATTATTACGTACTCATGTTTACCTTTCTATATTTCTCTTGACTTTTGTATTTGTATTTTTCCTATACAACTCGATTTTTTCCTCAAGTATGCTTAGAAGTTCCTTATTTCGTTAAAGATCTACTTTTATCCCTGTAGCATTATGTTTCTCTAATTGTTATTCTTGTTTGCAAGCCTATAGCTTTTCCCTTCTGGAACATCAGATTCTAAGCTCTCCACTTTCTTATAGTGGTAGCTACTAAATTGTCTACAATCCTGACTATGGATGCTCGATACTTGAATTCTTTATTTCTGGTTGCTTGCAGTATTTTTGTTTTAACCTAGAAATTCTAGATTTTGGATATGGTATTCCTGGGAATTTTGATTTTTGGTATTTCATTCACATAAAGTGACCAGAGGGTTCCATTTTCACTTTGTCCTCTCGATCTAAGATCTGGGCAGTTGTCTTTTATGATTTCTTGAAATTTGATCTTGACTCTTTTTTTGGTCATGGTTTTCAGGTTTCAGTGATTCTTAAATCTCATCAATTTGTTTTCTAGGTCAATTGTTTTTGCTATGAGATGTCTTACATTTTCTTCTTTTTCAATCTTTTGATTTTATTTTGATATTTCTTGTTGTTTCATGGAGTTATTAACTTCTACTTGGTTCATTTTAATTTTCAGGGAGTTTGTTGCTTGAATAAGGTTTTGTACCTCTTGTGCGTAGCTGTTCATTCCCCTTCCAATTCTTTCTTGATTTTTTTCTATCCCCACTCCCTGCATTCTCATTTCATTTATAAAAACATTTTTAAAAACACCCATTTACTTAAAAAAATTGTTTGCTTTATATTCCCAATGAATTATAGTTGAACTTGTCCCCAAGCTTGTTTTCCTCTGAGTCTTTTTTTTTTCTTTTTGGAGGGCAATTGGGGTTAAGTGACTTGCTTAAGGTCACATGGCTAGTTTTTGTGTTAAGTGTCTGAGGCTGAATTTGAACTCAGGTCCTCCTGACTACAGGGCTGGTGCAGTGCTCTATTCACTGCACCACCTAATCGCCCCCATGAGGCTTTTCTTGTAGATGTTCTGTGGTCATTATCTTCTTTTGGGTTTGTGTCCTAAGCATCCTGGTCACCATAATATCTTTTTATGGGAAGATTCTTTTTTTTGTTTGATCATTCTTTCAGTCTACTCCCTTACTCCAGACTCACAATTCTGGAGGGAGTGTCTGGGCTGAGCCTGTGTGTTCTTGGGTCCTGCTGCTGTTTTCTTGGAGTACTGGGTTATTCTAGGATCTTGGGGCAGCTCAGGCTGGAAACCTGAAAACTTTGAGTGCTCCTAAAGTAGTTTGATCCGAGGCAAAGTCTGATCACTGTCTCACAGTCTGAGTTTGGCAAGTTCCTGGCCTGTGTTTAGGATTTGTTCTGGTGTATTTTCTAGATTTTTGTGAAGGAAATAGACTAGGCAGTTCACTATACATCCTGCTGTACTTCCCTTTTCTCTTTGTTATCATAAAGGCAGGGTTAGCACTTTTATGCCAAAAATAAGAAGACCACGGAAACATTTTAAAAAATGCAGAAATTAAAACATAAGGAAGTGAACTTTAGATGGAACACAAGCAGGACAGTTTTGAAAACAACTTGTGGAATTTATCGTATATCTAAAGAAAAGCAATCTTACAAAATGGAGATTTGCAATTCCATAGAGAATCCTTTTTTTTTTTTTTTGGTCTCCTGATGCATATATTGAAATGCTCTTTTGTGTTGTTTATATTCAGAATTTTAAATAATAATTTGGCTATTATTAGCCAGCTGGTATCATTAGAGGGTTTCCAGTGAGCATGAGCTGACTCTCCCAAATGCTTCGGGGAGTTTACCAGAAATCATTTGCCTTCAAGCTCTTCCATCGGTCTCCCAGTTCTTTCAATCCGAGCTCACACAGTTCCTGATGTGGGGGGCACTTTGCTCACTCACTTCAATACTGATCTCAGGATGTGGAAAACGAAAATGAAATAGTGCTCTAAAATATTAACAAGATAGAAATCTGGATTTCTGGCTGATCCTTTCTCTTGGATGGTACCGGGACAATCCACAAAGTGGGCACATCCATTTTTACCATAAAAAAGACAATGTTACCATAACAATCTGCCTCTTGCAGACCTTCCTAACCACTCGAGCGCATGGGAGGAGGATTAGGGGAAGGGCCTTCGGGTCACCGACTCCCCTCCAGGAGTTCATTGCCTTTCGAAGTCACAGCCAGTGTATGCAGGGTGGGACTTGGAGACCCTCCCCCAATGGCTCGCGTAGTCTCTCCACATTTGTGCTCCGAATTAAAGGGAGATCGCGGTATTCCGAGCACCCCTAAACTGCCAAGTCTGGACAGGTAGGGAAGGGCTTTGAATGCCGCACAGAATGGTCTGCGATTGACCTGGGGGGCATGGGGAGCCACGGGAGCTCCTAGGGGAGAGTTGGGCGACATGGTCCGGAAGGCAGCCTTTTTACCAGGCAGGGGGGCACAGCGACGTAGAGGGCTGGACGGGGAGAGCCCGCCCGGGCTCAGTGCCGGGTCTGCCGGGTCTGCCGGCTTCCTTCTAGCCTCAGGCACTTGCTATCGGAGGGACCCGAGGAGTCAAATTGCTTCACTCCTCGGGGCTCAGTTTCCTTCTCTGTAAACCAGGGGGTCGGACCAGCTGGCTCCAGACTCCCTTCGCGCTAGCAGCCCTTCAGCAGGTGCCTGAGTCTAGGAACCGCGACCAAGGCGGACCGACTGCAAGGTCCGCCGGCGTTGTCAGCGCTAGGCTTTTGGCCCTCATGGGCCGCCGTCCACTCCCCGTCCCGGATGTGCGTAAGTGCCCCGCCCCCGCTTCCGGCGCTCCCGGACGGCGCGAAAACCCAATTGACAAGAATCTGTGCCCGCCGAGCTCGGGCCTCCTGTGCCACTTGCACCCTCCCCCCGCCCGCCCAGATCGGACGCCAGCGCAGCCCCGGCGCCCAGACCCTCAAGGGTCGCCCGCCGGCGGGGGGAGGGGGAGGCGCCCGCGCGCCGCCGCTGGCTTGGGGGGTCCCGCGCCCGCGCCCTTTCTGCGGGGGGTCTCTTCCCGCGCCCCGCGCTCCCCGGGGCCCGGCCCCCACGTTATGGCACCCGCGCGAGCCGGCTCCGGTCCTGGCCCTGCCCGCTCCTGAGGGCCCGGCAGCCCGGGAGCCGAGCTGGGGACCATGGTTGGGGTCCTGGCCATGGCTGCAGCGGCGGCGGCTCCGCCCCGAGTGCCGGGGAAGGACTTGGACACCCAGGTGAGCCTTGCAGCCTGCCCCCGGCGGGGAGCTCACCACCTCCCGGGGCAGCTGGCCCCCGAGCTCTTGGACCGAGCCTCTCCGGTGCGGGAGGGGCCCGCCTGGCTGCCCCAGGAGGCTGGGAAGCCGGGGCGGGGGGGCGAGGGGTACAGTCTAGGCTGGGGGAGGGGGCTGCGCTTAAGCGATACGCGGTACAGCAGGTGCTTAATAAATGCTCGCCGGGTCCTCAGTGGGGCGGAAGAGGAAAGCCTTAGAGGCCCCAGGAACGGAGCCCACCTCGATGTCCATCACCCGTGGCTACCCATCCCCGCGGCTCAGTTTCCCCACCTGCACAGCTAGGCCCCCCCCCCCCGGGCGTCCTTTGATGCATCCCCTGGGAGCCGCGGGCTCTTTGGACGGTCCACCCAGCCTCCCACCCGTCTCTCCGGGTGGCCTTTCCTCGTGTGACCTGCCGCCCCCAGACTCTTCCCTCGTAGCCGAGCAGGGGGACTGCAGCCCCCATGGAGGGCCGGCCGTGATGGGGACAGTGACAGAAGCCGCCTGTGGAGCGTCCCCTTCTCTCCCAAGTGACAGCTACTTCTGTGACATGGAAACTGTGACAGTCTTTCCATTTGAGCTATCACACCTGTACATTTAGTTGGCAAGTAATTGTTTTGGTTCTGGTCGATGTACCTGAGTTTCCCCACATCAGCTTTACTTAAAAATAAGTGATAAACCAAACTCAGAGTTTCTCCTCAATCTGCTGCCTGTCTTTTGAACACTCAGCATTTACATCTTGGAAGAGATGAGACATGGTGAAAAACATTTTTGGTTCAGTTTTGCTTCTTGTTAAAAACTCTTGCCAAAAAACCCCCCAAGAGTTAGGTAAAAACTTGAAACTTGGTAAAAACCGAACTTTAAAGATTCTCCATGAAATCTAAATTTGAGTGAGCCACCAATACTTACTTTGTTTTTGTTAAATATGATAACCAGATAACTTATTTTTACTAATCATGAAAAGATACCCATTACTTCAGATTCCTCCTTAAAAACTGTGTTGGAAGAAGGTTGACTATTGCTGTAAAAGACAACAGTTTGTAAAATGGAAATGGGGCAAAGAGTGCGTAAGTCATATAAGTCGCTTTGTTCTCAGTATTTCTAATGTTTTCTTATTTTTCAGATATAGTTTCCTTATTTGAAATACATAAATTAGTGGTTTTTATTTTAAAAATCTTTTTCTTCATTCCTTCATTTGTTTATTTAATTGATATAAATTTCTTTTTGCTGTTATAAGTAGGACTTTTCTTTTTTTTTACAACTTCTTTTCCCCCAATTACATGGTTTTTTTCTTTTCTTTTAAACTTAAAGCCATGCAAGAAGCAAAG
This sequence comes from Petaurus breviceps papuanus, assembly GCF_028583685.1. NCBI lineage: Eukaryota > Metazoa > Chordata > Mammalia > Diprotodontia > Petauridae > Petaurus > Petaurus breviceps. Next base: position 24,675,603 of record NW_027185798.1, read on the forward strand.
GAAAGAAGATGATGGAGCTTCCTGTAAAACCATTACTGAATATATGTCACCTGTAAGAAAGACTGGAGACAAAGTTTTCTCCCCACCAAAATCTAATAACATCTTGGATTATTTTAAAAGGACTTCACCCATAAATGAAAAGCCTTCTGTAGCTAAGGAGTGTAAGATACAGTCATCTAAACCATTGCATGTTGATGATAGCAAAGAATGGAAAACACTTTTGAACAATCCCTCCAATTTAGAGTCTAAGTCAAGGGGAAAGAGAATTAATTTATCTCAACAACTAAATGATATTAAAAAATTGGAAAATGAACCCATAATAATTAGTAGTGATGACAGCAGAGAAGAAATGAGTTTAAATAATGTTTTTGTGGGTAGTGATAGTGATACTTTTGCTTTACTTACTCTGAAAAATGTACAGCCCTTCTCAGAAAGTAGTCACAATAACAATAAGCAATCAAGCACAATGTCCTCCCAAAAAGATAGAAAGAAAGTAAACGCTGAACAAAGCATCACAAAAAATGACGGTAAAAAATTAAGGAAAAGGAAGCACAAAGATGATAAAGACCTAACTAGAAATTTTTCATTAGAAAAAGAATCCAGCCAGCAATCCAAAAAGGACCCCAAGGACAATAATCAAGGAATGGAACTGAAAACTGATGAAGTTGTGGATCCTGTAAGTGATTCCAACCCTGGAGTTCATGTGTCCAAGAGAACCCAGATAAATGATAATACAATAACTGTATCCTATGAAGAATTTTTAAGAAGTCAGGCAGTATACCCATTGAAGCACATACAAGGACCAAAAATGTCAGCTTGTAGTCATTCTGACACTCCTGATGAAGTTGGTAAAAGTGGGAACACTAGTGATCCTGAAACCAGTGAAAGTTCCCAGCAGCTGCCCCTTAAAACAGTGACTGTTCTTGCACAAATCCATGCTGTGCCACCAAAGCCTATTACAAGGATAAAGGGGAAAAGGACTCTGAAAATACCATCAATTTTCTTGAAACAAAAGGAAAGTGAAATTGGAAATAGGATTCCTGAGCCTGAAAATGAACAGACAGTTCAGAAAAGAAAATCCAATGTAGTTATAGCAGAGGAAGAATTAGAATTGGCTGTGTTAGACACTGGAGGCCCTGAACCCACAAAGCCAAAATGTACCGTGGAAGAAAGACAGCAGTTCATGAATGCTTTCAGGCAACCTGCATTTGATGCTGTTAAAAGTGGAGTCAAAAAATCCTTGGAAAAAGAGAAAGATGCTCAGGAAAAATCCTTAAAAGAGGAAGGGGGTAAAGATGACTCAGTTCAGGTAACAGAATGTCCTAAAATGCAGAAAGATTCAAATAATGACAATTCAGAGCCTTGTGATCCTAAAGGAGGACCAACCAAAGGAAAAAGGAAAAAGCTTCAGAAAAAGTGTAAGAGAATATTGGCACTTGCGGATGCCACTGAGGAAGGAAGTACCCCATGTGATGTAACTATGAAGCGAAGTCCAAGTAGCGTCAGAAGTTTGAGACAACAGAAAACTGAAACTTCCGAAAGCACTTTCTCCCTCAGCATTATCAGCACCATTTCTGAAGACGTCCCAGACTGCCCTCCTTTACATATTTCCACTCCCAAAGCTAGCCGTAAATCCTCAAGAAAAATCGCTACACCAGTTGGAATGACATATCCTAAAGATGTTGTGGATGATGGCCTGGTAAATGATTTCATTCCAAAATCGACCCGAAAATTTTCACGAAAAAGTATGGTAATGAATGAAGACACTGATTCTGAAAATATACAAGTTGAGAGCCCTGGAAAGGTTTCTACTAAAGCAACTGCCAGCACATCTTTGGAACAGCATGACTTGTATATGGCTGAATTGATAACAGGGCCCTTTGACTCAAAGAGCCCTATTAGGTAAAAACTTGTCTTTCCTGGAATGCTCTAGAGTGTTTTGTGTGCTAGAAAATAGCTCCTATTCATAATAAATTATTTTTAGTTTCCTTCCCCACTTAGAATCTAACTTGTGAATCTACAGAATGAAAAGGGAACTTTAAAATACCATTTATTAGACAAATTTTATATATGGATCATGTGTTATTACCTAGGAAACCTAGATGTGTTTTAGATGAAATTCTAATTTTTCAAAGTATCTAAACTGTAGTGTTTCAGAATTACTGTCCTTTATATAATGAATTTTATACAGTTAAGGTTTGGATTAGAAATAAATTGTAGAAACTTATTTGTAGGATAGGTGAACTATATCATAATAGGAAAATGCATGCCTTCTGGTAAATAAGAGAAAGTGACCTTAAGGTCAAACTTGCTTTAAAGTTCATTTAGTGGTGGGTTTTTTTTCTTAATAGTCTTTTTTTTCCAATTACATATAAAGATAGTTTTCAACATCACTTAGTGTTTTTTAAAGTCCTGATTTTGAAATCTTTTCAAACAAAAGTTTAATTTGTCTTACTTGAATTTAATTCTTCATCTGAGTATGTAGTTTGAAAATTATTAGGGTTGGGGCGGCCAGCTAGCACAGCGAGTAGGAGCACCGGCTCCAGTGTCAGGATGACCTGGAGATCGAATCCCGGGCTCAGATACTCAGCACCACACCCAGAAATAACTGGCCGTGTAACCTCGAGCAAGTTACTTAACCCCGATTGCTTAAAAAAAAAAAAGAAAATGATTAGGGTCACCTTTTGTTTTCCTGTTTTATAATCCAATTGAATCTCTAGTTGTGTGTATTAGATGTTGAGGATTTTACATGGTGATGAATAAAATATTTCTTGACATCTTGCCTTTTTCAGGATAAAATTTACCAGAATTAGTTCTCCTCCTACATCCAAGAAAACTGAAACAGATGAAGATTTTACTCCCAAGAGTAGAAAGGTAATTAAAAAGGAGAGAATTCAGTAAATTTTATCTTCTCTTTTTTCTTTTTAAAAACTGACACTGGCAGAAATAAGTTGAAAGAAAACTAATATGTATTTTTATAGACATATTAATTACCATCCTGAAACATTTTTCATAGTATTTTTATTTCTCCTTTAGTTTTGTCAAGGTACCTTATTGTTATGGTAAATTACCTTAAAAATAATAGGCCTGAAATGGTCAAAGATTTTCTCTGAGATAACTCTCTAGTCATCCTTTTCCATATTTAGCTAATATATAGTTACTGGCTCAGAAATTTATTATTATCCCAAGAAAAATAAGATTCATTTGAATAGGAGTAGGGACTGGGCCTATAATTTCAATGTTTCCACCAATACACAATGTAGTTTACAGTATTAGTCTCTGGCAGAGGTGTCCAACATGCCCTAACCAGATTTAAATGTAATTGGGAAATATCTAATAAAACATAGATAATATATGTTAAAACTAAGTCAATATACAGTCCACAGGGATCCTACTGTAAGGTTCAATGGCCCCCATTTCTATTTGAGCTGAACAACATTGGCCTAGAGCACCAGTAGGGTAAATGATTTGTCTAGGATCACACAGTCATTTTGGGTCTTAGGTGATACCAGGGCTTCCTGTCTTTGAGGCTAACTCTTCACTCTATCATGTGGCCTCTATCTGTTTACATTTGGGGACATTATCCTTATACTCTTAGGCAATTTGGTCATTTTTATATAACCTAGAATCCTTTGCATTCATAATCTTTTATCCCAGAGGCATTTTTATTCTGAACAAGATTGATTCTATCTGCTGGTTATTACTGGGGGAAGCCTCTGGGAATCTCAACCTTGATAATCATCTACCAGGTCTCTTTCCCACTTTAAAGTTGGCCCCTAAGGGTAAGAAGTGAGCAGTGTTCTTGGTTCCCAGAGATCTTGCTCTCTGAGGTGGTCTTTGAGCTGCTTGCTTAGAGCAGGCACCCCCCGCTCACCTGTCATTGCCCCAGTGTGATGAAAGCCAGCCAGGCTTGGAATGTGGACTGACCTAGGAATTTGGCAGCCTGTGCTTATCTTTGCCCTTCCCATTCTTACTGCTGTCACTCTCAGAGAGGAGTTCAGAGTGTCCTCATAGTCTCCCTGATTCTGTCCTCTCCCCTTCCCATTCTGCCCTTCATGATGCTGAAGCTTTCACAGGTAGCCTTAAGTGTCCCTTTCATGGTCACTTCCCTTCTTGTTTTCGAACTTTGAGTCAGTCTCTCCTGCCTTACTGGTTAAAACCTAGCCTGGCAGTTAAGGTCTCTAATCTAATAGTCCAGGCCTCCTATATATAAATCCCTTTTCTCACTGTCCTCTAGTTAACCTGGGAGCTTTCCTGCCTTGTGCCATTCTGTTCTAAAATGTTCCCCTCTTGTCTCCATCTATCTCAATTCCACCTATCAGATCAGACTTAGATGAGATCCTATTTCCATCTAATATAAACCAGAGAAGAGATCTCTCTCTTTTTCTCCTCAGTTCTAAACTATAGCATTGTTTGCATCAGTTAGCACTTATCGTTAATTACCTCCTTTTGCATTTTTATGTGTAAATGTTTTTTTTTTATTTTTAGTAGTCATACGGTCAGGTATTTTTCCTTTTCCTTTTCTTATACTTGCCCCCTGTCTCATAAGAGTGCTTATGTCCTTCAAGACTCAGCCTTTCCTGATCTCCCCAGCTGCTACTCTCCTTCCTTCCCAAACTGCCCAGAATTCTGTAAATACTGGCATAGTACAAGTTGTTTCCCCAAAGTGAATGTAAGCTCCTTGAGGGCAGGGTCTGTTCCACTCTTGTCTTTATATCCCCAGTGTGTGACACACAGTAGGTATTTAGTAAATGCTTGGTGATTAATTGTATTTAATATTTGTAACTTGTACTTTTCCTGGTTTTGGTGGCCCAAATCAGAGAATAGATAACTTTTAAGATAATGAGAAACGTCCTCTTGCTTATAATTAATTTAATGTTCTGATTAGAAATTTAGAAACAGAGGGCAGCAAGGTGGATCAGTGAATAGAGTACCAGCCCTGGAGTCAGGAGGACCTGAGTTCAAATTCTGCCTCAGACACTTAACACAAAACTAGCCGTGTGACCTTGGGCAAGTCACTTAACCCCAATTGCCCTACCTTCCCCCCTCCAAAAAGCAAAAAAAAAACCAAAACCAAAAAAGAAATTCAGAAAAAAAATTTGCAAATATTAAACTGTTTTCATCCAAACAAATTCAGACAAGCAATGAAGGTGAGGGTGAGCCCAATATAATCGAACCCAAAACTGGATAGAATGTGACTCATTAAAAATTTGTAAATCTTTTTTCCTGCTTTCTCTATTAATGTTGAAAGTGGTGAGCTGGCAAGTTCTTCAGTAAACATTCTGTATGAATTATTACATAGTGTTACAGAATCTTGTTTTGAATTTTCATTACTAGGCGAGCAATGTTTCTAAAAACATCTCGAAGGCAAAGCAGTTGATTGAAAAAGCCAAAGCCACACAGCAGAGCAAGTCAAGAATGAATGAGGGGGCGTTGACCCCTCTGCGGCGTTCCTCCAGACAGCAGGCTCTTATTGAAAGGAGAAAGTTATCAGAGAGAGATGTGAGTGTGCTCCAGAGACTCACTGACAGAAATGGGATACTTTGGGAGGAGAAAGATCTTTCAGGGCTGCACGTGGTATTCATTCACATCATTGTGGTGGTGGGAAATAACATCTTTGTGTATACCCAGACACAACAGTACTACATCTAAGGATCTAACTTATGACCGAGCTGCTAAAGCCTCCAAAAGTGGGCTTCTGTTCTCCCAGTCACAAAAGTGTGTGGTGTAAATGAGGCTCTTCAAATACTTCCCTTTCTTCGAGGCCTATTCCAAAAGGGAGGAGAAAAGAGAACAGTTTGTCCAATGGAGGGATTTTTAAAAATTTCATTCAACTTTTAAATTCTACATAAAAATTTTATGCAAATTATTACATATGATGGGTTAAAAAAATCTTGAATCTCTTTATTATTTCATTTTAGGATTCAGTTATAATTATAGATTCAAGTCCTGCTTCTTCACAGAGTACAGAGAACAAACAGAAGGAAATTCAGTGTTTGAATGATGTGCTGGGGAAAAGAGTTACCAAGACTACTAAGGATTTATGTGGTATATTGCTTTCATGAGAATATTTATGTTAAAAATTTTTGTTTTTGTTGGTAATGCCTTTTAGAAATGGGCACTATTTCTTCTCTTGAAGAGTTTAACATTTAAAATCATACTTAATATTCTAAGAAAAAGTTTTCCATTGGTGAACCTTTAAAAGTAGAAGCATGATGAATTCTAATTTACCAAATATCCACGAATCTTCCACCTGACATCATTTAGTGTGTTACAATAGTTTATTCCTAATAAAGGGAAGAGAAAAAGTAATTTAGAAACCATTTGGGAATAAGTAAAGATAGAAAACATGAATGCTGATCTGTGCATTTGTTCTTTCAAGGAAAAATAAAAGTGGCTCCTCTGTTCCTGCCCAAAAAAACTCAGAAAACAACTGAACCTATCGTGATTTTTGATTACAACAGGTTAGTCTTATGCAAGTTAAAAAACTTAGAAAAATTTGTACAAAGTATTTTTAAATATTTGTGGTGTTTGAGATTCAAACATATGAACTGTGTAGTGTTCCATGTATGCTTTAACTAATGGTAAAGTGTGAACATTTCTCAGTTTTTGCAGGTCTTTCCATACTGCACACATAGGTTGTTATAAGGTTTTCAGCAGTAATTGCTGTTTAAAGGATTTGCCATTAGTTTTTGGTCCTCCTGTTTTCAATGACTGGAAGGAGATCCAAGGGTCTGAGAGAGAGAGAAATAAAAGGAAAAAGATGAATGAAGGGACATTGTGTGGGTAGCTGATTTCTTGGAACCTCTTCATTGTCAGCGGTCCAGGGCTATGGCACAGTAAAGTTCTGTGGTTTTATATCCTTATATTCCTTCCTGCTTATGGTTTCTGTTTTGGGGGCAGGTTAGTTAAACTGGCCAGCCCAGCTGTTTTTTAACAAGGTGCTTTAAAGAATACACAGAAAATTCTGGAGTGTCAGTATGTGTGTTTGTAAGACAGGCAGCACTAGCACACAGGAGGGCTCCTAGCACAAGTTCACTCTTGATCCGGTCAGAGAGGAAGACAGCTTCAGCAGGGTTAATAGTCTTATTTTATTCTAGCCTAGCCTTCTCACAAGAGAGTTGCTGGTAATGGGAGCACCAACTCCTCCAGCATTCCCTAATCATCTTTCTCAAAGGGGCGGCAAGAAGAGGGGGCAACGACCCCTACGAGGGTGTCAGTCAAGAAGGGCACAGCTTGTGCACTCCCCTAAATCTCTCCAAGCCTCAGTGGGGGCCAGTGGAAGCAAACAGATTCTCCCCAAGCCCTGATGGGGGCAGATCAAGGCACACACAGCATTCCAGCTTGTGTATTCAACCCTGAGAATTTCCTATTCCTTGACCAGTGCCCACCTGCTTCAGAGGGCAACAGACAGAGAAGGCATTGTCAGCAATAGCCTCACAAGTTTACGTTATCTCACTGTGCAGTCTCAGTGGATATTTACGATTTAAACATAAATTTTTATATTATTTATCATTATATAATACTGTGCAAGCATGGTGGAGATGTTTACAAGTCATGAGCCTGGGAAATAGAGATTGTTATGGCCATGGATCCTGGGAAACTAAACTCTTAAGTAAGAATAACAGAAATCCACCTTCTACACTAAAATTCACCTTACAGTATTTCTCAGAATTACCTTGACTTTAATTTAAATTCCTAAGCATTTCCTTATTTACTTGTGAAACTTTTTTTTTAACCCATTGTCACCTGTGTGTGGCATCATCTGCATCCCATTGGAAAATCAGCATTGAGTCTGGGGCAGCTGCTCTCTTGTCCTTTCTCTTTGCTTTACGTGTCTCTTGTGTACAACTCACACTTCTGTAGAAGGAGGGAGGGAAGCAGAAGCTGGTCATGCTTTCATCCTCCCTTCTCATATCTGTCTACCCTGGGAATAAGCAGTCTTGTACCTGTTCTAGGCAGGCAGACAGAGGGAACATCCACTGTCATGACTGCACAAATCTCAGCATCTAGGAATCTGAAGAGAAGTCCTACTGACTGACCTATTAGGGTGCATGGTCCTTAACAGTGTTCTGTTCCTTGTTAAAGAGATCACTTGTTTATCTTAGATATAAAAGAGTGCTTAATGGTGTCTGACTTCTCTAGAGATCGACTTTTCATATGGTTGAAATTAATAAGAAAAATAGGGTCTTTGGCACATCCTGTTTCTCTCTTAGATAACCATTCTCCAAGGAACATTTTTCCTTTATTTTTATTTTCCATTATTTATTTCTTTCACCCTAAAACCTTATTATTTATTTTTTTCATTTTGTTCAAAGTCAAGATGTATCTGAAAACTCTCAGGATGATGAGCAATTTAAAGCAAAGCGTGAATTTCTTATGAGCGGCTTACCAGATTCATTGAAACGCCATATTGCCAAGAGAGCAGCTGCCTTAGAAGTCTACTCTGTGAGAAGTTCCTGTTTCCAGACAGTCGTTCACATACAGCAGCGGGACAACTGTAAGCTGTCTGTCTTTGGGAGTGAATCTTGCTAAACTGCATAAGTATCTAGTGCTGAGCACTAGATGGATTGTGTGTCCTCTCTTAGCCTTTATTTTATTATTTATTTACATTTATTATTACGTATCATATTTATAATTTTTATTTTATTTATTTACCTCTTTTATTTGCTTTACAAGTCAAAAGATGTTTCATTGTAACTTCCTGTAGCAATTGTACAGGAAATTTTAAATATATTAATAAACACAGGCAGCATGGTAGGAGAATAAAATATTAGTCAGAAAGTCATGCATTCTGATGTTTTGACTCTTTTAGCAAACTCATTCAACCCCTGTTGGCATGTGCATGTTACTGTATAATTGTTCTCAAGTCTTTTCACGTGCATACAATAATTACTCAACAAATATTCATTTGGCTAGTAAGAAATGAAAGTAAAAGCATCTGTTTCTGCTTTTCCTTTAGGGAACCGTTTGTGGAGCTTGACACCCCCTTCATGCCCTCTCTTAACTGATCTTAAAGATCCGAATACCAGTGTAACCAATGTCACCAAACACTGCATTGCCCTTGGTGAATTTTCAGCTCTGAATTCCAGACCCAGAACCAGTAACTCTACAGTTGCGGTTAGTGTTATAGGACATTGTTACTATTAGGACACTGTTTCCATTGTCAAAGGGTAAAGTATATAATTATTTATATAAATCAATGTGCCAGTGCCTGCCACATACCTACCAATAGTTGAGTAGTAGGTACTTACTGATTTGAATTTCTTTTCAAATATAGTACTTTCACTGAAATTTAGATGTCTTCAGTAATACCTTGGGAAATTAAAGGCAAAGGAGCAATAATATGAACCTAAAAACTCAACAAAAGCTTGACACAAACTTACTGGCAAGGTTCATGCATCATTAGTGACTTCTCTCAAGGGGGGATTTGGGTTATAGTGTAATAAAAATGATTAAAGTGGAACTTGCATTAAATATTTTGCATTAAATTGCAGTTGTTGGGATCAAGAAAAGATTTTACAGAAGAAATAAGAAAGATTTTACTGGAGGAAATTAAGTGGTCTAATCCTCAATTTCCTTTAAAGAGATTTTTTATACAGTTTTTAAAAAAGCGAACTGAGCACCAGGCACTTTTTGGATGTCAAAGTAAACAAGGTTAGTGACGTCTTATAATTCTTATGATTCATACTAAATTGCATTTTTCAAAGGGCTGTCCTAGGAATGGAAGTTAAAAAAGAGTCTTCAAACAGAAGCCTCAAGCCATCCATCAGAAGCAGATCTCATTTAGTTATTTGGTGATCTGCCCACATTGTAGTTGTTAAAAAAAACAAGGCTTATGTGAATTTACACCGTACTTGTCACCTTGATGAGAAGAGTAGCTTCTTTGAGTTGAGAGAGTATTTGTATGCCACTGCGCTGGGAAGAAGCATTAACTGTTGTGATAGGCTTATTTTTTTTTTTTTAAGCAATCAGGGTTAAGTAACTTGCTCAAGGTTACACAGCCAGTTATTTCTGGGTGTGGTGCTGAGTGTCTGAGCTCGGGATTCGATCTCTAGGTCGTCCCAACACTGCAGCCGGTACTCTTACTCGCTGAGCCACCTGGCCGCCCCTAAGCAATTGGGGTTAAGTAACTTGCTCAAGGTTACACGGCCAGGTGTTTCTGGGTGGGTGCTAAGTGTCTGAGCCCGGGATTCGATCTCCAGGTCTTCTCAACACTGGAGCCAGTGCTCTGATAGGCTTATTTTATGGAAGGTTTTTAAGGTATTAAAGTTGTGTTTTTGTCACTTATTAAAGATGTGTCTTATTTTTCAACCCTCATGTAGGACATCCACAAATAAAATCCATTGACAGTCAAAGGGAGGCTAAGAGGAAAAGAGGAGAGAGTGAAAACCACAAGTCAAAGAGAAGAAAACCAGGTGATGAATGTGATCAGGACCTAATGAGGAAGGATTTACCTGAGGGACCCTCCCCTACCAGAAGGCAGGGCACTGGCTCCCCGGAGGGCAAGAGGGAGTCTGGTCAAGGACAGTGTTCCAGGACCTCCAAGAAAAAGCAGGCGGCTTTGGGAAGTGTAACATGTAAGAAAGAAAAGAACACAGCCCAGGATTCTGATGTTGTGATAATAGATGAAGATAAGAAATTTCCATTAGAGGGAACATCCAACTCTGGTAATTTTTCCTAATGATTCAGAGCCTTTTAGTCTCCCTTCTTACGATAGTCAAAAGTATCCCTGCACTTATGTATTCTTTTTTTCCCCTTCTATTTAAATTCTTTGGGTCATTTGCTTATGCCCTATAGTTTACACCTAAACTTTCCTTCAATTTTTGGGATGTCATTAAACAGTAACTTTTTTTTTGCCCTTTTTTTTTTGGAGGTGAAGTTGGGGTTAAATAACTTGCCCAAGGTCACACAGCTAGTTAAGTGTGAAGTGTCTGAGGTCAGATTTGAACTCAAGTCCTCCTGATTCCAGGGCCAGTGCTCTATTCACTGCGCCACCTAAACAGTAATTTTTTTAGCTTTAATCTAAGGAATTAGGGTTTTTGTTGTTTTTTTTGCCGCTGCATTTGTTGCTGCTTAATTTAAACTGTATTCATAGTAATGTCAGCATTTGAAGTTTTCAATTTGCCTCTCATTTTCAAACAGAAATGTTTCATTTACTAAATGCAAAATGTTTTGCTTTTAGATTCTGGAATTGAAGACATGCTCTGGACAGAAAAATATCAACCTCAGGACTCCAGTGAACTTATAGACAATGAAATAGCAATTCAGAAATTACACAGGTTGGTAAAATTTTCTAGAAGAGATCATTTGAGACCAATTATAATATCAAAAGTTATGGATAGTATTGATTTGAAAATGTTTTGCCATGATTTTCACAAACATTTTGAGTGTTCCTGAAGACTTAAAATAATGCGTCTTTCACATTCATCCTAACATATTTTGATATTTAAACCTGTGTGTTATTTTTAATAATTCATATTTTCTTATCGTAGTTGGTTGAAAGACTGGAAAAGAAGAGCTGAATTGGAAGAAAAAGGAAATTTGAAAGTCAGAAGTGATGACAAAGAGCAAGGTATGAATGAAGGTTTTTCCTGCGGTGGCTTTTTCCTACTTTTGTGGAGTTTTGAGTTTTATCTTGGGTTTAGTCATTTTCATTTGTGTCCAACTTCATGACTCCTTTTGGGGGAAAGGATACTGGAATAGTTTTCCATTTCCTTCTGCAGCTCATTTTACAGATTAGGAAATTGAGACAAACTGGGTTAAGTGACTTGCCCAGAGTCACACAGCTGCCAAGTGTGTACTACTTAGGCCGGATTTGAATTTAGGAAGATGTATCTTGCTGACAGGCCTGGCACTCCATCCATTGTGCTTCTTAGCTGTCTCTTAGGTTAGCAATTAATTCACTTAGATTTATGATTAGCATTTCAGGATATTTAATTTTTTTGGTTAATTGAAAGTCTCTTCCTACATCCAGTAAATATAAATTTGACTGTCTTGTTTAGTGAAGATTGATCATTTACCAATCATGTTTTATATATGTGTTTGTTCATGTTTCCAGATCTCTCATTCAGCATGGATTTTAAGGACATTTCTGATGATGAAGAAGAGAATTCTCTTTGTAACACTGTTCTTATCACAGGGCCACCAGGAGTGGGAAAGACTGCTGCAGTATACGCTTGTGCTCAAGAGCTCGGCTTTAAGGTTCATTTCAAATGTTTGACAATCTCAGTGTAAGAGTTATCTTAGATTTCACATTCTCAGATCCTTCTTTTTCAAACTTTATGTTTTTTTACAGATATTTGAAGTTAATGCTTCTTCCCAGCGCAGTGGTAGACAAATTCTCTCTCAACTCAAAGAAGCTACTCAGTCTCATCAAGTCGACAAGCAAGGTGTAAATTCACATAAGCCTTGTTTCTTTAACAACTACAGTGTAGGCAGATCACCAAGTGAGTAAATGGTCTATTTTCAAGCACTTCTTGTAGCCTTTCCAAGAAAAATCTTCTAAAAATCTTATCAGAACACTAGCAAGATGCAGCCAGGCAGCAGCATTGCATGTCCATGGAGCTGCAGGAGAGTGTTGGGGTGGGGTGGGGGTGAGGGATGGAAATATGTGGAGGCAGAGAGTGCTCCCAACTTCAAGGAGGTTAAGATCTCATTGGAGAGAAATAGTAAGCACCCCCAAACAATTAAAGTGCAATTAAACAATGTGGTCTTGACTCTAAGTCCAGTTGGAATTCAAGAGAAAGAAGGTAAGAATGTGAATTGGAGTGATTAGACATGGCATCTTGAAAAAGATAATAGGACTTGACCTTAATGGTTATAAAAGATGAATAGGCTTTCATTTTGATGGGCAGAGTTGGGGGAATGAGAATGCAAGGGGTGTGGAGGGTGGGATACTGCTATGTTCTGGAGGGAATAAGAACATGGTTTGTCCCTAAACTGGCCAGAGTGCAATGTATGTAATTGAAGAACATTAGGAAATATGGCTTTCTGGTATAGAACAGACCAGATTGGATTTATTGGAGATAGAGACAGGTGAGAATAATTAAGCGGGGACTTCTGTGATAAAAGCTGTGTTTTATCAAAGAGGCTGACAACTGCACGAGATAGTGGGCCTGGTGATTATTCTAGGACTCTTGGAGTATGGGCAGTGAAGGCATAGATGAGGGGTGGCAGTGGTGAAATCTAAGAAATGACAGATGGAACAGATTGTCATGAAAGGAATAACTGATAGCATTTGATGAAAATTCAATATAGCAGATGTAGGAGAGGGAAGAGTCAAGCAAGGCCTTTTATTTCTACATTGGCAGTACAGCCTGGTGGATAAAGTGTTGGCTTGGGAGTCAGAAGTCTATGGATTTGATTCCCTTCTCTGGTATGAGATGACCATGGGCATGTTATTGAAGCTTTCTAAGCCACAGTTTTCTTCATCTCTGAAAGGTATATAACAATATCTTTAATACCCACCTTTCCAGGTTATTATGGAGCTTTGTTGAGATGATACACCAAATGCCTCACTTTCAAGGGCTGTCATTTTTATTACTGTGATCTTGTAAGACCAAGAGAAGCACAACATTGAAGAAATAGAAATGTTTGAGAAATCGATCTGGTTTGTTAATTTTGAACATGTTGAGTTTTAAGTGATGGCACAACATCCATGTGGAGTTGTTTAATGAAAATTAGAGACCTGGGCCTGAAGTGCATAGGAGAAGTTGATGTTGGTAATGGCCAACATTGAGTCCAAAGGGCTTATGATAAAACATGCTGTCTACCTTCAGATACTGAACTCAGGGCAGTTGGAAGATTGTTTTCTTCTCTTCTTTGTATTTTTGAACATGGCCAGTGCAGGAACTTGCTTTTCACAACTGTACATATTTGTAACAGATTTTGTTTTTCTTGCCTTTGTGGGTGAGGGAAGAGAAGGAGGGAGAGACTGAGAGAATTTAGAGCCATAAATAAAGTTGAATTTTTAAAATGTCTATGTTGGAAATGTAGTTTTGGAAGTTGTCAGCACAGATGTGATGCTGAAACAGTGAGAATGGATGAGCTCAGCTTGGGACTGTATATAAAGAGAAAAGTTAGAGAATTAAAGATAGACACAGAGGAGGAGCTGGCAAAGGAGAAGAAGAAATGCAAGGCAGTGGAGAACCAGGGAATCGCTAGATACCAGAAGCCACTGCAGAGCAGGAGAATGTCTTAGAGCTTTGGGTAGGAGAGGCCTCAGGTGGAGTTGGTGGGTTGGAGAAGGGTATCTGTGTGAGCGGATATCATGAAAGTCTGATTGTAGGGACTAAGAAGGATGGGGTAAATAGAAAGAAGCAGTGGAAAACCGTAGATGGAGAAGTTTGGCAGCAGGTACCGACCTTTGTAAAGCAGTGTAGCAGAGGGTACAGAGTCAAAAATTAATCCCTACCCTTCAGGAGCTCAGGTTCAGTGGGCATGTAATGGGCCAACTCTTTACTTCCAGGAAGCCAGATTGACCAGGCCCTTGAGGTCGTAGCCAACAAAAAGGATTTCTTTTAAGATAGACAAGATCTGAGCACTTTTGGAGGTAGAAGAAAATGAGCCTGTAGGGAGGGGGAAGTGGAAGTTGTTAGAAAGGGAAGGGATAATTGTGGCAACTAAGTACTACAGGAGAGGGGAGACAGACTTGAGGATTCAGAGCAAGGCAGGCATGTCAGCTTTCCAGACAAAGTTATTGAGGAGCATCTTCCTGGAGAGGAAGAAGAGGATGGATTACATGGACAGTGACAGGTTCAAGTGAAGAGGGGGGACCTTTCACTAGATTTCTCTAATGGTCATATGAAAGCAAAGGATGTGCAGGAGGTGAAGCTTGAGAAGAGAGTGGGAAGCTGCCTGCAGAATTGCTGTGGTCTTCAATATGTCAGAAAGTTCATGAGAGTTGAGTGTAGAAGGTGGATTAGCATCAGGGTAGGCCAGGAGGAAGCTGGATAGTGTGGTTCTGCAACAAATCAGGGTCTGGAAGGATTAGGGGAAAGCAGCAGGTTCACACACTGTGGTTCTTTGTTTCAAAGGACAAAATTAACCTTTATAAAAGAATGTGTTTTTAAAATGACTGATTTCCTCTTATACATGGACAATAACCTCAATAAATAATATAGGAAAAGTGAGTATGTAAAAACAAGAGAATGCTACAGTTTTGAAGAGAGCCTGGACAAATTATCAGCTTCTCGGTGAGGTTTGAAAATTGCATCATCCAGGCCAGAGGTGGGGAACCTGCAATCTCAAGGCCACTTGTGGCCCAACTTGAGGACCTTGAGGGCCACATGTGGCCTCAAGGCCGCAGCTTCCCCACCCCTGCTCTAGGCATTGCTATCTACCTTTGAGTCTCCACTGTACCATCTTGTGAGACCTTAATACAGAAGAAGTGCCTGCTCTGACAACCCCACGCTCCCCAATCCCCCCTTATTGTGCTTTAAACATCAGTTAAAGGTAGACTGCGATTGAAATAATTTCATCTGATGTGGGGTTGAAATGGGATTTGGAGAACTCCAACCTACAGCTTAACTCATGAGGTATTAATTTTAAATTAGATTAAAAATTATATTTGTTTTTGGTAGAAAAATTAAGTTCACCTAAGAAAGTTCTTACATCGCCAAGGAAACCTCCACTTTCACCAAGAGTTGCAAAGCGAGGACTCCCCCCAAAAACTTTGGCAAATTATTTTAAGGTGTCTTCCAAACAAAGTAATGATGAAGTGATAAAACCCCAGAAGAATGATAAAGGTAAGAATTCATAAAAGCAAAATACAAGTTAAAAGGACGTATGTATGATCAATGCATTAGAGATTATGAAGCATTCTCTAAGTTCCTAGGAGTTACTTATTAAACCCCAGATATTCTGTAAGATTCTGTTTCTAGGCTTTTTGATAACATTTCTCTTTTAATTAGTTTATTCAGTGAGAACAAATTCTATTAAAATTTCTCTGTTAATGTTACTATTAGTGAATTTACTTGATATACCTATATCACATCTATGTAGACATTATTTCTTCTGAAGAGAAACAAGACACTCGAATAAAATCGACTAACACCTCCTACTCAAATGTCAAGGAATCAGGAGTAGAGGAATCCAACCGGAAAAATGCAACATCTCTCATTCTTTTTGAGGAGGTAAGTGTGTAGATTTATAAATTACTGATACCACAGAAAGAAATATTGATGCCTGTTTTATGACTGAATACTTAAACTTAAAATATTTAAAGATTACATTTTACATTACAAATGGCATCTAAATATTAAAAATGATAAATATCTAATACATCAAACAGGAATCGTGTTTTTTAAGGCAAATGAAAATACCAAATCTTGAGGAAATTAATTTTTTTGAAGAAGGTAGGGCACTAACATGAAAGTATCTCCTGTTTTTCATGGCCAGACTCCTGAAAAAGAAGGCAAAACACCATCTATACTCATTTCCATTTCTCAATCCCTTATAGTCTGACTTCTGAGACTACCACTCAGCTAAAACTGCTCTCTCTAAAGTTACCATCCATCTTAAACGCTTAATCCAGTGGCCTTTTCTCCATCTACCTTCTCCACCTCTGCAGCATTTGACCTTGTTGACCTGGGATCCTGTAGGCTCTCTCACCTTTGGGTTTTGGACCCCTTGTCTTCTCTTCTGATTCTTCTCTTAGCCTGGCCTCAGAGCCATCTTGCACCTCTCCCTTTAGGCCTCATCCAATAGCTCCCCATATCCAGTCAGATGGCACATCTGGTCGTTCCCTTTGCACTCTTGGGGCTGTCCCTTTTGTTCATTGGTCTCCTTGTCTCTGATCTGCTTTTGCCCCCTTCACTTCCCACACAGCTGCTACCCTGCTAGTCCTCAAACACAGGTCTGACTCTGTTATCTTCCTGTAAAAAATAGTGAACCTCTGGCCCCCTATTGCCTCTCTGATAAAATACAAATGCCTCTGTCATCTGAAACCCTTCACAGCCTTGTTCCAGCTAAATCTCCCCATTTGCTGTTCTTTCTGCACAGCTTGGCATTTTTTGTCCTTGGCCTTTGCAGAACCCAACCCTTTATACTTTTTTTTTTTTGGAGGTGGAAGGTAAGGCATTTGGGGTTAAGTGACTTGCCCAAGGTCACACAGCTAGTTAAGTGTCAAGTGTCTGAAGCTGGATTTGAACTCAGGTCCTTCTGACTTCATGGCCAGTGCTCTATTCACTGCACCACCTAGCAGCCACCCCTTTATACTCTTGTGTCTTTATATGGTTACACATTTTTTGCCCCCAGTAAAATGTAATTTACTTGAGGGTAAGGACTGTTTTCATTTTTACTTTTGTTTCCCCAGCACGAAACGTGGTATCTGGCACTTAATGAACTTCTGTGAAGTTGGAATACCATCCATCCATACTTCAGTTCAGTGATGTTAGAAAGTATTCTTTTTTTTTTTTGAGGCAATTGGGATTAGATGATTTGCCCAGAGTCACATAGCTAGTAAGTGTGTGAGGCTGGATTTGAACTCAAGTCTCCTGACTCCAGGCCTAGAACTCTCTCTATTATGCCACCTAGCTGCCCCTAATGCTAGAAAGTATTCTGAATGAACCTAAACTTTTTACTTAGAAGGCTTTGCATTTTCTTAGTTTAATATAGAATAATTTGCTTACACTTTTACTGTATAACTTAGAAAAAGCCTTTTACATTATAGACTGGTAGAGATTATCTAGTCCAACCCAGGTGTGTGACTGTTTACAAAATAACCGTCATCCCCTTGTCCCTGGACTTGGAATTCACAGCAGCACATGTCTCCTAGGTTGATGTGATATTTGATGAAGATGCTGGATTTCTAAATGCAATCAAGACATTCATGGCAACAACCAAGAGACCTGTGATTCTTACTACAAGTGGTAGGTAAAACTGACTTGTGCAAAATTTGTTTATATTGTTTTAAAATATCCTGCTAATGCACTTCTTTTCATTTAGGAAATCTATCCTGAAGTTAATTGCTTAGTGGGATTTTTTTCCCCCTTTAATGTATTCATGGCTCTATATCTGGTGTTCTTTCCACTATATCCCTAGTAGTGAAAAGTCATAGAGGAGTGCAGTCATTGGGGTAAAATTAGAAAGAACTTGTGATTAGAGCAATGAGACCTTGGTCTGCTTGTTATTAGCAGTATGTCTTTGAGTAAATCTCCCACTTTCCATATCTTTATGCATGTCTTTATATATCCCTGGTCTTACCTGACTTACTGTTGGTCGGATCCAATGACATAATGTATGGGAAGCTTTTTGTAAACTTTAAAGCAATATATAGGCCACCAGTGTTATTAGTTGCCAGTGATTTAACTAGTGAAGTAGTAAAGAGTATTTCAGGTCCTGAAAAGATTGTATTTTAGTGATGAAAGTATATTCTGAAAGGACCAGTGCTTTAGAACTCATAATCTCAGACTTGGAATGGTCTTCATCCAGCCTAGATGTGGACCAGGAATCCTCACTACAATAGCTTCTGTCCTTTGTCCTTGTTCTGCCCTCAGAGGCCAAGCAGAACAAAGCAAATCCCTCTTCTTGTGCCCCACCCTGACCCAGAAGTTCTCTGCTCTAGGGTAACACCCTCCTCTTCCTTCAGCTGACTTTCACATGGCAAGACCTCAAGTCCTTTTCGTCACTTCCAGTTTATCAGCTCGTTCTTAAAAATGTAGCTCCCAGAAGTAAACACAGCATGCCAGAGAGGGTCTGGGGTACTGGCGTAGCAAGACCATGATAGTGTCCGCTCTCTTCTCTTGGACATGAGGCCTCTCTTCCTACATTTACTTTCGGTAGCCTGAGCACACTTTTTTTTTATCAAATGCTTTATTAACTTCTAGTTTACATTCATGTCCACAAGATTTTGAGTTACAAATTTTCTCCCCATTTTCCCCCTACCCACCACCCCAAAATAGCAATCCCAGTGGATATCCATTCCTCCAATCGGGCCTGAGTACACTTCTGATTGACAAAATCCTTGAGTCTGTTTTAGATGAACTATCTGTTCATGTCTCCCCATATTATATTTGTGAAGTTGAATTTTTGAATACAGATACAAGACTTGAAATTTAATAAGGATAAATGTAAACTTAACAGTTTCAGCCCAATATTCTAGTCTGATGGTCCTCCTTCTTTTGACTTGGCCTCCTCCTTGCTCCTACTAAGTGTCTCCTCCAGCTCTGTGTCCTCTGCACATCTGATAAGCTCACTAGCTATACCTATATCCAATTTATTGATAACTCTTAAGAACTTTCTTTTTGCAGATCCAACATTTAGTTTAACATTTGATGGATGCTTTGAGGAAATCATCTTTAAAACTCCCTCTTTGGTATGTGTTGTATTTTTTAAATCATAAGGATTACATGATAGTGTAAACATGGCTTATTATGTATAGTATGACATCAGAAAATGTCAGAACCAGAAGTGATGCTGGCAATCGTCTGGTCCAACAAAAAGCAAAAGATCTTTTTCGTTGCATGAATTTAAAGACACCAGCACTTCCATAAAATTCAGGACATTTCTCTCCAATAATGTTTTGCTTTCTGCATGCTCATGGGTGAAAGGAAATTGTGTTTATTATTTGTGTTGGGGCTTCTTACTTGATCCAGGTATTGACATGAAAGTTTTAGGTGCTATTGTGGGGAGAGACTCCTCCCCCATCCAGATACTCAGCTTACAAACTATTATTTTCATATGGTAACATGTTTTAAAGTAGATTAAAAAAGATGATTGTTTATTGTATGAAAAGATCTATGACCAGAGAGAGAAGTTAGATTTTATAAAAATTCTGAACTTCTTGTCGAAGTGCCAATGCAATATTTACAGTACCCATGATCACAATAACGTCCATGACTATAAGTATTGCATGACATTCGATCACAAAATACATCAGACTCTCCAGATAGAGAATAAAGTTGAAGGATTTATTTAAACACCAGAAAACCAAATCCCAAAACCAGTAAGCCGAAGTACCAAAGATATTTAGAAGCCATAATAATGCTGAGAGCCACAGCAGCCTTTAGCTGTCCCACACTAATATGAGATCGGTATTTACTCAAAAAACCTTCTGTCTCCTGAATGAGCGTCCTCACTCCCCCAGAGTCTGGCTAGCTCTGAACCAGCCTCCTGTCCTCTGTCCCCAACTGTCTGCAACTGTCTCCAGCTGGTAGACTCCAACTTTCTTCTGTGTGTTCTGCTTCCCCTCAGCAAATCCCTCCCACCACAGGCTCCATGTGACCACATTCAGCCTATCAGGGGATAGGGATTATCTTCACAGCAGGGAAGTTTCAGACTCCCCTCTGGGTCTGTTACAGGGCAGGGAAGATCTTCAAATTCCCATTCCCATTACATCTGTCCACAAACAAAAATACTCAATTCAGCAAAATTCAAATTTTTTAGGAGAGATTGTTTGGCCATAATTACCTTACTTAGAGCTCTTAGTAAATGTATTAACTGAGCCTTGTAAAATCTGTGAAATATAAATTCATTTATTTTTCTGTGGAACTCTCATCAGCATTAAAAGGATTCTCTTAAGTAGTTTTTTTTTACCTTTTTTTTTTTTTCTGCTTTTTGGAGGACAATTGGGGTTAAGTGACTTCCCCAAGGTCATGTGGCTAGTAAGTGTGTCAAGTGTCTTGAGGCCGAATTTGAACTCAGGTCCTCCTGACTCCAGGGCTGGTGCTTTATTCACTGTGCTACCTAGCTTCCCCTCTTAAGTAGTTTTTTATAGTTTTCAATATGTATAAATTGAAATAATGTATATATTTAGGAGGGTTTTTTTTTTTAAAGGAGATTTGTGGATAGGGGTCAGACTCATGTTGATTGTCACCTACAAAAAATTATGAAAGTTTCCTTGCTTCAGCAATATATAGCTATACTTGCTATTTTAAACATAAATTTTGTTATCTTTTTTAGATCATCTGCATTTCTTAATGTCTATTTCTTCCTCCTTCCCATACAATCATCATTTATAACAAAAAATTAGAGAGTGGTAAAATAAAACAGTTTAATAAAACTACCAAGATATCAAAAAAAGTCTAACAATATTTGCTTTGTTCCATATCCTTGATTTGCCACCTCTGCAAAGAAATGTATGGGGAGGCAGAGACCTGCCTTTTCAAAGTTATTCTGCACACCCAATGAAATGAGCATTTCCATATGCTGTGTGGAACGGGAGAGCATTAGACCTGGAACCGGGGGTCTCTTATATAGAACTGGCTTTCCTTTCTAAGTATATAATAAATTTAACTTGTAACTTTTGAGGCTTTTCTGCTTGTGTGGGATTCCTTTTGACCTTGCTGCTGTTCTCAAGGAACTGCCTTCTCATCTCTCTTCTTTGGGGTGTCACATGCTTTTAATTATAAAAACACATTTCTGAATATTACTTCGAAAGTAGTTTCTTTACTTGAAAGTACTTTGGGGACGTTTTGAGTTTTAGGAAAACCCATGAATTTAATTTGACTCTTGTGACAGCAAGCATTTGTGATGTTGCTACAGTTTTTTAAAAAAACGATTTAAATGAAAAATACTTTTGTCTGTGTTTCTTTTGCATTTTATAGCTCAATGTTGCCAGCTATCTACAGACACTCTGTTTGGCTGAAAATTTAAGGACGGACATAAAAGACTTTGTCACCTTGCTGACTGTTAATAATTGTGATATTAGAAGAAGCGTTCTCTACTTACAATTCTGGGTTAGAAGTGGAGGTGGATTCTTAAAAGAAAAACCATTATCACTTCATGGTGGGTTGATCTGTTTAAAAGATGTGTCCAGCTGTAAGTATGGACATTATAAGCAGTTGATAATGCAATCCATTTCAGCCATCATTAATTAGGCTGGACAGATCCCACTGTCCACACAATAGATGTGTTACTGAAAAGTTACATTTAAGTTGACTTTTTAAAAAACGAAGTCTTTTTGTTTCTCCTTCCTCTCACTTGCTACTGTTATTATTGCTACAGTGATGCTATTTGCATTTCCCTCTGATATTTAGATAGCATTGATTCCTAATAATAAGCTTTAAATTTAAATATAGGTTTCCCAGCTTCTCTTTGAATAAATGAATCCCCTGTATAACACCTAAATATACTTAAAATATGCTGTTTTAAGGTATCCCACTTGAAGTATTTAAAGTTTTTTAATTGATATCCTTTAGTTATATATCACTTACATTTCTCATCGTACCTCTTCTCCTTCCCCACCCAGAAAGTCATGTCTTATAAAAAAGAATTTAAAAAAGAAAAGACAGTTCAGTAAAAACTGATTAAATTATCATAGTTGTCTACCATTGTATGCATTGTACCACAACCTAACCCCTCTACCTTTGTATTTTTTATTTCCTACTTTTTGGAGGGGGGAAGGCAGGGCAGTTGGGGTTAAGTGACTTGTCCAAGGTCACATGGCTAGTAAGTGTTAAGTGTCTGAAGCCAGATTTGCACTTAGGTCCTCCTGACTACAGGGCCGATGCTCTATTCACTGCACCACCTAACTGCCCCTCTACCTTTGTAAAGAAGCAGAATGAGTGAGGTACCTTCTCATATCTCTTCTTTGGGCCCACACTTGGTTATTAAAGTGAAACTTTTGAAATAGTAACATCACCTTTGAATTTATCTTTAATAAATTTTTTCTTAAAAGACCTTTCTTAAGACACGTATTATCTTAGATTAAGTTGAGCTTATTAAGTGTTCACTTCATAGGTGAACAGGATAGAATTTATGGGGAAACCTTAGAGTAAAATAAATTAGTTAATAATCAAATGTTGCCTACGTAGTAGACATGATTGGAATTATAAAATAAGTAAGAGTTGGTCCCTGCCCTTGAAGAGACTTCTAGCAGCTACTTTTGGGAAGTCAGGCTTTTTATATGTGAGATCGATGGAAACAAATTTAAAACAAAAGTGATTCCATATAGTTTAAACTGTGTGCAGAAATCTTGGACAAGGGTGGGATTCATTAAGAAAGGCTTCTTAGTGGAAAGAGGAATCTTGAACCAGGTTTCCAGCAAATGATGGAAATGGTTTACCCAAGAAGAGATTGTTATGTGGTTTATATTTTGTATTATGCTAAAGTAGAATGAGATGGGTGATAAAAGTTATGGGTAGGAATGTAATCCCTACTGAATCAAACCAACAATTGATCCATTTTGTTATTATGTCATATGTTATCGTGTCGCATCAAAGGACATTCTATAGAAAAACATAATTGTAAAACCAATACCAGAATTACGACTACTTACCAAATGTCCAGAAATGATTTTAAAAGACTTACTGAATCTGTTTATATTTTCAGATTTGTTCAGTTTCTCTTGGTAATAAGTTCCACAAGTTCACTCCTGTGTGAGATAGTATTTGATTTTATTTGACTTTAAAACTGCTTTCATCAGGCTTCAAGAAGTAGTCCTAGAGTACCCATAATAACTCATTATCATAATGCACCAAGATTTCTGAAGCACTTTTCCACCCAATTCTGTGAGGTAAATAGTGTGCGCTTTATGATCCCCATTTTATAGTTGAGGAAACTAAGACTCATAGACCTTAAATCACATTAAGTATTAAGTCAGGGTTGAAACCCAAGTCTCCTGATTCAGAACCTAGTGCTTTTCCCTCACCTGGGGTTCTTAACTTTTCTTGTGTTCTGGACCCCTCTGGCAGTGTCTGGTGAAGCCTTCTCAGAATAATGTTAAATGCACAGAATAAAATAAATAGGATTACAAGGAAACCATTTGTATTGAAATGCAGTGATCTCAACCTCAGCTTAAGACACCCTCCTTTACACCTGGTTGCCTTTTAGAATTTGTTAAACAATCTATATCCATCCACTAGATCACTTTAAAGGGCCTCTTCTTCTCCCCTTCATTTTTCTAAGATACTTGCAGTAATGTTAGAGGGGTTTTTCAAGTACAACTAACCATGTATGATTGTTATAATTTTTTACTTTTAAAATTTACTTGTGAATTATAAATGATAAAATTTACTTATAAAATTAAAATGTTTAGTCTTTTCAGAAATAATTACTATATCAGACTTTAAAAAAAAATAATACATAGCAAGTCTATCAGGGGAGGAGTGTGTGTGTGTGTGTGTGTGTGTGTGTGTGTGTATAAGGATGGTTTAGTACAGTGTTGCCAAGAGTGGCCTCACTTTGAAGTGATGATTTGCTGTCATATAGTTGTTGAGGAAACAACCCTAACAGATTCTTTTAAACTATGACTCTGTAGGAGAGAGTGATAGGAATGCTGAGATCATTTGCTCTCAAGATGACACTTATCCTAAAAACTGTCCCCACACTCACAAGGATCCTGTTGACCTTCCAAAGTGCGACATTGGTTGTGCAGAGAGTCTCCTTGGCATGAAGAACATAGTCCTCCCATCTGAAGATTTGTTTTCCTTTATAAAGGTACTTTCAGGACCATTATGTTAACTTGAGTTCACTCTCCTCTCCTCCCCCATCCCCACTTACCCCTAGAACTCATAGTTTAAATGTGCCTGAATTTTTAGGTCTTCAGTTTCTCTTTGTAACAGTTTACTTGACTTTTACAACTGCTGCTATAGTAAAAGCTTCCCCTGAAGTCCAAGGTTGTACCTCAGAACTAGAGTGTTTAGGATAAAATGACAAAAAAAAAAACATAAAATTATGTTTCTGATGAAAAGTCATTTCAAGGAAAACAAACCTTCCTTTAACATAGATTGGCTCATCACTGTGTGGTCTCTAGAGCAATGCTCATTCTCCATCATGAAATAAGAACCAGGCAAAAATTAGGGCCAAGCCATAGTTCTTTGTTGGTGTGCAGAGGAGTATATGGTAGAAAGAATGACTTAAGCATCGTGAAGGTGCATTAACATCACACCTGCTGTTAGGATTAGTAGGAACTTTGAAGATTGTAAATGTCACAATAATGTAAATATTGTTTGTTTTTCAGGATAAAAGCACAGCACTGGAAGAATGGAATAAACTCATTCAGCTCCTCACTGAATTCCAAAAGCAGAATGTTGACTTTTTGTACAGTAATCTTGAATTTATTCTGCCATTGCCAGTTCACATCATCCCAGAATCAAAAGGCCTTTGTGTTTTGCCTGTAACTTCATGTGCCCAAGCAGTGAGGAAGAGTGAGGATCCCCTGAATGCTGAGCACTCTGACCAAGGCAGTTCTGTGGCAAAGGCCAAGAAGACAAGGCGTCAGAAGAAGATAATCGTACTGGACGATAGCGACTTGTTTGACACTAGTTTGAATTATGCCGATGAAGGTGTTAGTTTGCCATCAGCCATTCCACTCTCGAGCTCAGAAGAGAGTATCTCTGCCCTCAAACCGAGTGCAAAAGGGAAGAAGAAGAAACCCTTGGAATCCAACATGCTTGTTTCTCTTCCTCCTGAAACTCTCGAACAACAAAAATGCCCTGCTCTTGCTTCTCATTGTTTAAATTCACTGACTGAATTTATGGATAATATGTCTTTCTTAGATTCCCTTTCACCTAATCTAAGGGAACAGAAAGAATTTGGTAAAAACGAAGACTTTACTTGGACAAATGGCAAGGTCAAAAATGGCCTTTGTGATGAGTTTAGTCAAGAGCCTAGTGATGGCTGCACTTGTCGAGGCTTGGAAGAGCTGAAGGCGGTCCTGGAAGCTCTTAGTTTTTCCAAGTGCTCTGCCATGATTTCAAAAATTTTGGAAACCTCTTTGAATTGTTGCAAGAAGATAGGAAAAGATCCAACCAGGGACCTCACTTTGTATGTTTCAGAACAAAGAAATAATGTGTACTTCAGTCAGTCTGCTGCAGATTTAGAGTAAGTCTGAATTTCTTTTTCTAAATGAATTTTTGTTGATATGGTTTGTCCTTACATCGCCTGTGTTTCCTGCTATATTCCTCGCTGCTCTCTGCCCCCTGAAGAGCCATAACAAGAATACAGTTTCTTTTTGAGTGTAATAGAAGTACGGGGAGAAAATGATCCCTTGGAGTGAATTTCCAATCTTCTAACACTGCAGATCCTTAGTTCAATATGTTTATTTTATATTTGTGTGCAAATATAACAAAAAACCTGAGTTACAAACTGTCTGTTTGGTTGTGATAGCTCTTTAGGCTGGTGTTTTTGCTGCCTGGAGCTGAGGCAGATGAGGAGAGTCCAGGTTGGACAGTAGGACCAGGGCCAGATTAGGGAGAAGCCTTAAATACTAGACAATGTGTGCTCAATTAATGCAGTAGATGTCTAGAGCCATGGGAGGTTTTTGAACAGAGGAATAATATGATGAAAGCAATATTTGGGAAAAAAAGCAATCGTATTTGTAGCAGTGTCACATAAAAGAGAAATCAATTTGTATGAGTGTTCAGTTCTATTTTTTGAATATATGTAAAATGATTATTTCCTTTTTAACTTGCAGCAAAGCACAGAAGAGGTTGGCAGTCATAAAAGCTGTCTTTTCTGGTAAATCTCTTCTAAACCTGG
The DNA here is from genome assembly GCF_028583685.1 of Petaurus breviceps papuanus. Lineage (NCBI taxonomy): Eukaryota > Metazoa > Chordata > Mammalia > Diprotodontia > Petauridae > Petaurus > Petaurus breviceps. Next base: position 24,702,027 of record NW_027185798.1, read on the forward strand.
GGAGCAACAGGCAGGCCAGCCTTGTTGAATATTTACCGACCTTTCGCAGCATCTGTAGGACAGAGAAGCTAAAAGAACGAGGAAAGAATAAGAGAAGGTGAAAGCTCTGAGTAACATTATTTCTGTGGCCTGTTTCATTAGATGAAAAGAAACATTACCAAACTATTCCTTGTTCTTTCTCTTTTTATAGGTTCCTGCACTATTTTGAAGGAATTCATCTTGACATACCCAAAGACACTGTGAACAGTTTGGCAACTGACTTCCCCTAGTTTTCTATGCTAATGGTGCCATGTACAGTAAAAGATACTTATTATATTTTGCTATTTCATTGATTTTCGTGTCATTAAATTTCTTCTTGATGTACAGTAAAAATAGACTTTGTATATTTTATATTTGTGTGCAAGTATTTAAAATAACAAAAAGCCTGGGTTATAAACTGTCTATTTGGTTGTGATAGCTCTTTAGGCTGATGTTCTTGTACTCTTCTCTTATCTGATTTGACCTTTTTTCTTTTTAAACTTTGTTTCTCTGTGGATGAGTGAGTTCCTTCTCCTGGAGTGTAGATTTAACTCACATGTGTCCAGAAATGTTTGTTTCAAGTTATTCACAAAAATTTTCTCCTTCACTGCCACCTTGCTCCACTGACTGGAACGGGGCTTCTTTTAATTTAATTATGGATTTCTGTAATGGGAGAATTTCTTCCAAAATAGATTTTGCAGACTTCACCCCCAGGTTGACTTTGTTGTCGAAAATACTTGTGTTGCTAATTTAAGACTTTTAGAACCACATACCATAGACATATGTTGAAGAGAACTTAATTTCAAGAGTGAAGGAAAAAGACTTTCATTTTTAAAATGAAGTTTTCCCTGTTGCCTTGATATTTAGTGATAGTGGATTATCTAGACAGTGAAGTTTTATAAAGATTTTTCTGTTCTTGTCTTATGTGTTTCTCTATTTTGTTAACCTGCCAGTTTCTTTGTACATTTTTCTACCTTTGATATCTTATATTTCATAAAGATTTTAACAGTTTCATATGACTCAACATTTTATATACCTTTTTCAAGATTAATTGAATCTGGTCATATTTGGATGAATTACTCTTGATCAGTCTTTCTTTATCTTGAGGTGACTGAATTCCTGTATTTTTCCAAATAACTGTTAAAGTATTTCCTTTTAAGATTTTGCTTTCTGATTAAAGAAGGAAAATGTAATAAATGATTTAAAATATGGTCAAGTTTTACTTGAAATTACTTTGCAAATGGTTAGGCAACTCTCCTTTTAAATGGATAGTAAATTAGAAATATCTTCTCGATTTTTCCCTTTAAATAAAAAAGCCTTTATTAATCACTTACTATGAAAGCACTTTGACTTAGGCATATCAAGTAACAAAACAGATTATAGACACTTACAAAATTAATATTTGGGGACAATGTGTTAGATTGATAAAATCGAACATTATTATGTTATAACAAATATGAGATATTCAGAGATGCTTAGTAAAGTTTTATTAACAAATGGAACCCAAAGAAATTATACATGGTTACAATATTGTAATTGAGAACACGATTAAAAAAGCAGCCAGTCTCTGAGTAACTGAAAAAACACTGGTAATCCTAGAAAACAGATAAAGAAACAAAATGAATATTTAGTTGAATAGTTGTGTGGCTATAATTGTTGGTATCTGAATATTAAAGGAATAAGAGAGCTTAATGTAGTATTGGAAATCTTTGATCATTATACATATTTTCCAACCTTTTCCTAAGTATCAAGTTAGTGTATTGGTTTAATTAATGGCCAAAGGAAGCTTGTTTGGCATTTTGAAAAAGAACTACAGGCATATAATAATTTTGGGAGGCTTGAGTCACTTTGGGCATTGAAACAGTAAACTAGCACAAGTGAGTGACATCTGCTGAAATAGCTTCTTGGTCTGTGATTTTATTGGTGTATGGAGTGACTGCTGAAGAGCAGCCTCTCCGAAATGCAGGTCAGCACCTTCTTCAAAACTTAGCAGTAGGAGGTTGCTTAGAGTCCTGGGACTTGGGCAGGATCATACAGTCAGCATGGGTCAGACATGGGACCTGAACCTGGGGCTTCCTGACTCTGGGAACAATCTGTTTTACCATTTTGCCTCTGACTGTTGGTGAAGAGTTAAGTATCCCCCCCAATATTTCTCAAGACAATAAAAGGATATAGGAAGACAAACAATGACTTATTCCAGTCAAATTATTAGATAGGGAAGGTACTTAAAGTGATCTGATAAAATAATAGAATTTAATGGGAGGATTTTTTTAAACACAATCTTTTATGTCATCTGGGAGAAAGTGTTATCATTCACATCTTGTGAAAGAATTCTATGTGATTGACTCAGTTTTATACATGAACAGCTTGGCTGCCAACACTCCAGTCAAGTCACAGTCCCATACATCACTGCGATGTGGAAATGAGATTGGGTTCTTAAAGACATCCCAGGAGATCACAAGACCTGGCAGTCCCATAAAACATGCTAGCGCAAAGTACGGCTTTAGCAGCACATTGTACATCTACAAGTTTGACCAGGAAGTTGATAGAATTTTTTTTTGGAGGAGGGTAGGGGGATGGAGACAGTACCTCAGGAAGATTAAGATCTGGAGGAGGATCTGCACTGTTGCAGGGAAAAGCAATGTGGCTTCGCAAACTTGGACCCATAATGTACCCCAAAGGCACAGGCTGTGGCTCTTGGCTTCTCTAAAAACATTTGTTAGTTAAGTATTCATTTTCTCTTTCCCACCCATAGAAAAACCATATGCATAGTCAAGCAACTGAGCGTGCCCCAAAATGCATCTCATTCTATAAAGGCTTCTTGGCCTTTATGTTACCAGACTTTGACTAGGGACACTGACAACTTCTGAGTTGTGTGGTGTCAGTTTTTTGTGTCAGTAAAAAACAGGGCATATGTCCCATCATAGTCATTTCTTATACATGACCTGTATTATTGTGCTATTTCACTGACAGGCCCTCCATTGATAAAAGATACCATCAGTGCAGGGGTGCTTGGCGTCATGTGTCTCTGGAGTCACATTTTCAATGACTAACTACTTAGGTGAATCTAAGGCTTGTCAGTGAAAGAACCATTTCAGTCTTTGTGCTTCAATGAAACCATGGTTGTTTATATTATTATATATCTCTTAAAAAGTTTTATTGGTGTTTTATTAAAAATGATTCCTGCTTCTTCCCTTGCCCACAGAACCCTCCTTTCTAACAAATAAGTATAGTCAAACCTCATTCCATACCTCTTGACCGGCACCTGTGCTGAGATATTGGGGCATGCTTTACCATGAAGACTTCTGGTCATGACTGATCACCGATTTATCAAAATTCTGAAGTCTTTATTTGATAAATTTAAAAAAGCTTTTGCTTACTCTATGCCAAGCCCTGGCGATGAATGAATGAATATAAACATCTTAAGGCTCACTCTTTGAAGCACTGTGTTAAGTGCTTGGAATACAGATAGAAAAGAGAAATGGTTCTTGCTCTCAAGATGCTTATAGTCTAATGGGGAGAAGTAAAACATGTAGGGGCTTCTATTTCAGTGCCGATGGGAAAAACCAAAGGTCCTGAAGATGAAGCAGCAAGGCAACGAGGCTGGCAGAGTAAGATCTGATAATGGAGCTGGAAAGCAATATAGTTTGGCGAGTGTATAAGTGGGAACATATACATGTGGCCCCCATGTGAGGCCAGTGCTTTTTAAAAAAAAATATTTATTTTTAGTTTTCAACATTCACTTTTACAAGATTTTGAGTTCTAATTTTTCCCTCTCCCCAAGACAGCATGCTATCTGATATAGGCTATACATGTACAATCATATTAAACATATTTCCACATTAGTCAAGTTGTGAAAGTAGTGTGCTTTTTTTTTTTTAAAGCAATCGGGGTTAAGTAATTTGCTCAAGGTTACACAGCCAGTTATTTTTGTGTGGGTGGCGAGTATCTGAGGCTGGAACCGATCCCAGGTCTCCTGACTCTGGGGCCGGTGCTCTTACTGCGCCACCTGGTCACCCTGAAAGTAATGCTTTTTAAAAGCATTACTTGCATTGATAAAACCTTACCTTGCAGAGCCAAGGACTGATGAGAACTCTTTTCTGGGTTTTCAGTAATTGTGATCCCCGAGGAGACAAGGCCTTATCTCCAAAGGAGGTCCACGCCTGCACTACTTGCTGCAGGACAGACTGAGGCTGCTGGATCTCTAGAGCTCAGGGGTTTTGAGCCATAGTGGACTGGACCACACTAAGTTTTCATTAGCATGCACAGGGCCTGGCACATAGGTACTAGATAGATATTTATTGACATTCATTGACAATGTATATGTGTGGCAGGGAAGAGGTATATGTGCCAGCTTGCCTAAAGAAGGGGTAAACCAGCCCAGGTTGGAATCAGGAGGTCAAAACCCCTACACTGTTGGCAGTGGGGATCGAGACTGTGAGTAGTCTGGGCATGTCCAGCCTAGAGGACCCAGGCTTAGAAAACAAAATGATATTCTTATTCCTGGTGAGTCTATAAGGCAGACACACCGTAATCTCAAAAGAAACAAAACTGCGGCTAATTCATCAGTATGCTACTTGTAGAACAATATGGCAGCTGTCAATAAGGCTGTCAACGGTTTATTCCTCCTCAGGGACTCCAGTAGTAAAACTATACTGTAAGGAGGCTATTGATCAGAAAAAGGCCTTTATGAAGTTTTGAATTTAGATGGACTGTTATTGATAGCTTTTTGTCTTCCACTGTGGCCCCTCCACTCTGTACACCCCTCCAGCGAGCCTCCCATAGAAGGTATTGGGGATAGGAACTGGATCTGTGGTTTCACTGAGATAGGGAACTCCCATGTGAGGAAATTCCCACTATCAGTATGTCAGAACCTTCCCTGCACCTCAGTTTTAGAGTGCCTGGGGTAGTATCAAATGCAAATAGAAACAGCCAACCATACGTAAGGATCTCTGTGGCAGCATAGTGACCTAGAAAACCACATATTAACACCTATGTTTTCCTGCATTTTTGTTTTAATCTCGTTCTGTGCCAGCAGGCTGACACCTCCGGCCTAGAGCAAGGAGAGGTTAACTGATTTGACTGAGGGTCTTACAACCCAAAGAGGAGACTTAAATTCAGGTCCTGACTTCAAGGACAAGTGGTGCCCTATCACAGAAGCCATGGAGGTGTAGTGGACAAATGAAATGGACATGACAGCAATGCCAATTGAAGTGTTTATTAACCAGCTGGTGACTGCCTCCCCAATAGGGGAGACAGCATCGAGTCTTCTGTAAGATGCATTTTTATAGACCTAGGTGTAGCTAACAAACAGAGTATATTTTTAAGGGGGTGCAGTGCCGTTAGTATTGTTCCTAGTGAAGCCAAGCAAAGCCATGATCCCTTAGCAAAGCCTTGGATACAAACATAAACAGACCTGAATCTGTGGGAATCTGTGGCATGTTTCTAGCAACACAGGTGAAACATTCCCTCACTATTATGGCCTATTTGGTGGTTTCCAGGGACCCTGGTAGGGGTACCCTTCTAGCAGGTTTAGGGGGCTTTGGTGTATAATTTCTGGTGGGCACTTCAGAGGGAAATAAAATATAAGACCAAAAAAAGCAGAAAGGTACCAGGTTGTAAAGGCTTTTTAAGAACCAAAAACCTTAATGAAGGCAAAAAGAAAACAAATAATTGACACAATAGGCCTTGTCACTAGAGCAAAATATTTTATTATTTCAATTTTCCTGGACAGTCACAAACATTAAAAACCCACACAAAATGAGCATACACTTCATTTGTCAACCTGTAGTGTGATAATACCTATGGCACAGCTTTTAAGGGTGATAGTGATAAGGTCTGTGCTGTTCAGGGACCATCACCTGAGAGGGCAGACAGGTAAAGGGGAGGACAGTTGGCAGGCACCTCAGTCACTCTAGCACAGGGTTCCTTGCTGGCATTCTAAAAACTGATAAGCCTTTTTTCAGTTGATCGCTACAAGCCATCCAGGTGTCTAAAAATCCCAATTTCAACCTATCATGTTCTCTCATTCTTTGACATGAAAAATCAAAAGGTGGACAAGCTACAGAATTTCAGAAACACTGCTAGTAAAAGTTGATAATTGAAAATCTTAATGTTATTCCTGGAAAGGCTTTTTAGAGATGATCTAGTCCAACCCACTGTCATTTTACAAATAAACCAGTTTTGGGGGGTCAGTGTGGAATTGGGGAAAAATGACTAGACGTATTATTAGACTTAGATGAGCTGGTATCAAATGTCTCCTCAGTTGTCTAGACCTCAGTTCCCTGAGCTGCAAGCTGATGAGGCCAACCTGGAGAACCTTGCATGCCTTTTTCTTCTCTCAACATAAATAAGATCCTGGTCCTAACCTGAGGCTACAGATGTTACTCTGAATTGCTCAAGATCAGCCAACTGGCAGAACTGGGATTCAAAAAGAGATCGCGCCTGCTGGTTCTCAAAGCCAGGCAACTTGCGGGCCCCTCTGCGCCACCTGAAACCTTCCCAGCTGGGTGTCATCTCTATTCACAGAGGCTGATGCAAAGGCACCTCTTCTGCATCCAATCCTGAAGAAGCAAAGGACAGGTGATGGGTCACTAGAGGACTGATGGGTGGGAGAGGAGGGGAATTCCAAGGCCCATGATCAGGAAGGTTTCATTGTTGCCAACTTACGTGGCCAGTGTTCTGAGAGTCAGAAGACCATCAATTTAGAGCCAGAAGGGCTTAGAACTACAGGCCATGGAGTCCTGCCCCTTTGTCTTCCAGATAGGGAAGCCGAGGTGACCTTCTCAGGCTCACACAGGGAAAAAGTGTACATAGCAGTACTCGAACCCAGAGATTTCAGACTCCAAGTCTGGTGCTCTCTCCATTACACTATGCCGTGAGCAAGATAAGGTTGAAGAGCCTCTGCCGTGCACCATCTTGCACCCAAGAAAAGCTTTATGAATGAGGGCGGAACACCAAGAGCTCAAAAAAAGCTACTGCCTGCAGCAGGGAATCCCATAATTCTTCCTTCCTTTCTCTTCCGTCAGTCTCCATCATGCTTCTGTAGCGCACCACACTCTCCGATGGGAAGGACACCCGGGGATCTGCTTTCAGTGTGGAGTCTGAGAGAAACTGCTGGACCACAGCCATGCCGCTGGTCCGCACATTCCCAAGCATCAGATCAAAGTGTTTCCCTACCACATTCCGGTTCATGCTCAACACCCGATGGTGTCCATCTCGAGCAAATGTTTTGTTTAACAAGGAATACAGCATGGCCTCCACGATGTGGAAGTGTAATGCAACCGGAAACAAAGATGTCTGCTGAAGAGAAAATGTTCTTTTTTCCAAAATATAGAAATCGGCTTCAGGGATTTCTGAAACTATTGAAGAAATCTAAAAACAAGGAATTGTCACAGAGAAGTCAAGTTATTGGTGAGTCACTATTTTCCCCTCAGCACATCATTATTTCCTAACAACAAAACTTTAACCATTTTTACCCTGACTTTAGTAGCTGTATACATTTGATACAAAAAGACTAGATGATCCTTCGATACTGTTTGCATTAATTTATGTTCTTTTTCAAAACTGGCTTTTTATTCAGAGTTGATACTAGAAATAATAGAAATAGTTGATTTTTACAATCGACAGGGATTAACTTTTTATAGGAGGGGTTATAATGGGAAAACAGTCACATGGGAACCAGGAGCCCAGGCCCCACTAGTCCTGGCTGTGTCTCTAACTAGCTGGAGAAAGCTCAGGCAAGTCCCCAAGCTTCAGTAAGCTCATGAGTGGCTGTCAGCTGAGCAAGATGCTCGCGGCTCTCGTACCAGTCTAAAATGGCTGCTTGCCACATGATGTTTCCAAATAAACATTTGCTGAACTTGCTTTTTTTTCTTTTTCTCTTAATAAATAGATTCAATATTCACATATTTTTTCTGAATTCTGAATTTTCTTCCTCTCTCCCATCCTTCCCTACTGACTCAGAAGGCAAGAAACGTGACATCATGCAAAACACATTTCCATATCAGCCAAGTTTCCCAAAAAAAAAAAAAAAAAAAGGGCAGGGAAAATAAAGTGGGAAAAAATGCTTCAAGCTACACTCAGACTCATCAGTTTTTCTCTGGAGGTTGACATCCTTTGAAATGCACGGTCTGGGGTCACAGCTGATTACTATTACAAGATTGCCATCACTGTGCACAATGTTATGCTCCCTTCACTTTGTATCAGTTCATGCAAGTCTTTATATGTATCTTTTCTGATAGCCTTCTATTATGAGCATATACCACAGCTGCTCCAGCCATTCCCCAACTGATGAGCGTCTCCTCAATCTCCAATGCTTCGTCCAATCACCAAAAGAGCTGTGAGACATATTTTTGTCCCTATAGGTCCTTTTTTCCTTTGATCTCTTTGGGATACAGACCTACTAGTGGTAATGCTGGGTCAAAGGATATGCACAGTTTTATAGCCCTTTGGACACAGCTCCAAGTTGTTCTCCAGAAGGGCTGGAGCAGTTCACCATCCCACCAACAATGAATTAGTGTTCCCATCTTTCCGTATTCCCTCCAGCTTTATCATTTCCTTTTTCTGTCTTATTAACCAATCTAGTGGGTGTGATGCGGTAATTTGCCTTTCTCTAATTAATAGTGACTTAGAGCATTTTTTTCATGTGATTATTGATAGTTTTGATTTTTTCTTCTAAAAAACTGACTTCATATTCTTTGACCATTTATCAGTTGGGGAATGACTTGTATTTTTATAAATCTGACTCAGTTCCCTATATATTTGAAAAATGAGGCCTTATATAAGGAGAAACTTGCTGTAAAAAATTTTCCCCCAGTTGCTTGCCTTCCTTCTAATCTTGGCTGCACTGGTTTTGTTTGTATTTTTTTGTTTGTTTTTGCTTTTTGGAGGGCAATTGGGGTTAAGTGACTTGCCCAAAGTCACACAGCTAGTGTGTCAAGTGTCTGAGGCCAAATTTGAACTCAGGTCCTCCTGAATCCAGTGCTGGTGCTCTATTCACTGCGCAACCTAGCCACCCCAACTGATTTTGTGTGTATAAAAACTTTTTAATTGAATGTGATCAAAATGATCTATTTTACTTCCCTTGATCCTCTCTATGATTTTTTTGGTTGTAAATTCTTCCTTTATCCATAGATCTAAGAAGTAAACTTTTCCATGCTCTCCTAATTTCTTTCATTTTTCTTTAAATAAGAAACATGGGACAAAACTCAGGAGACCTGGGTCCTAATTCTAGCTTTTCCAGCTGTTAATTTACAGGCAAAGTCACTTGTCTCCAATGGTGAAATGAAGAAACAGCCACAAAGTAACTGGTAAGACCTGCCCTGTCTACCTCCTCCAATGTGAGCATTAGATGAAAACATGGAGTATGGATAACAAGCCTGATTTGGAGTCAGGAAGATCTAGGACTAGGTGAATATCCCACCTCTGACCATGTGTGACCACAGGCAAGTCAATTCACCTTAACCATAGCTACTACCATCACCAGGCCGCTGTGAGGCTCAGTCAAGATAACGTATGTAAAGACCTTGGCACACTTTAAAATTTCATATAAATGTCGATGATCATTATGTAAGATGGTGAAGATGTTTTGAAAAATTTGTACTACTATAACTCAGTATTATTTTTTTCCAGGGCCCACTTACAAAATTTTAGTCCTACTCAACTGTGAAAAAGTTATTTCTAGAGACAGCTGTGCATGAAGATCCAGTGAGACAGAAGACCCAGTGGGATCCAGGTGAGAACAAAGATGAACAGAACAGACGGGGCCTGAGAGCTGTACAACCCTTCTCTCTGTTCTTACTCTCCTCTATAGCTCAAGGACACAGATAAGCTACAAGGAGAGCTTTGGGAGCCAGATGCGGGGAAGCACATCTTACTCACGGTTTCCAGGTAGGCAGATGGCGAGGAGGTTTCTTTCATCAGTTTAAAGTTATTTCCTTGTTGCCAGTCAAGAACAGTTAGTTTGCTATCAAGATGAGTCCATGCAATTTTTTCTTTGCCAAAAACAATAGACACAATACTATTAGCTGCCTAAAACAAATAAAAAACATGGTTCAATTGCTAACATCCTTGAAGAGTGTAATCACTGTAAGATTCCCTTTCTATGGATGGCATACCTGGTCACTATCTAAGTGCCTAGTCTTCTGCTACCCACAAATAATATGGGTAAAATACCAAGCATAAGAGGAAGCAATCACAACATTTCTAAGGCCTTGAAAAGCCCTACAATATGAGCTTTAGGATATGGCCATGCCTTGCCTGGAGAGATAGTACCAAAAGCCACAAGACTGACATCCTGCAAAACCTTTCATTTTATAAGCCCAGGAATTGTATTCAGAAATAAAGGATGGAAACTCATTTTTGAATTTTTAGGAAGCAACAGAATTAAGTCTTGTTTTGGGAACAATACAAAAGTCCTACTGAGAAACAGAAGACATTCTTCAATTTTGCTGGAAAAGAAAAACTGCCTTTCTCCTTTTTCTAACCTCTTTAACATCAAAACATTTCACAAGTCCACAGATGATGGCAGCTGTCCTCACCTGCACGTAGCCATGAGAAGAAAGATAAAAACAAAAAGAAACACATGAATTCCTATTTTTATTAGTTACAACTACATTTATGTGTATTTGAAAATCACATATGAAAATGTGCAAGACATTCGGTCTACAGAGAAGTACACGGGCTTATTCTCACAAGTCAGGCTGCATGCTTTGTTCTTGATACAGATGAAAGGACGAGGATTAAGGGCACAGATCTGCAGACCCTGGGCAGTAACTCCACAGGCATCAAGCTGGGCACCACTGTTATAAATCATTCCCTAATGATTCCTCTTTCAGTGATTATCTAATGTCTTGCCTGCTGGATCATGTTCGACTCCTTGACCTTCCCAAACTAGCTCTAGCCTGCAGCCTCTATTTCCATCAAACTGGCCTGCTTACCATTGCCTCTATACAGCAGTCCATCTCCTAACTTCATGCCTTCCTCACCTCTGCCTTTTAGAATCCCTAGCTAAAGTGACTCCTCTGACATGAAATTGGGGTTAAGTGACTAGCCCAAGGTCACACAGCTAGTTTTTGTGTAAAGTATCTGAGGTCACATTTGAACTCAGGTCCTCCTGGCTCCAGGGCTGGTGCTCTATTGACTGCGCCACCTAGCCACCCTATATGTGTAACTTTCTATACACAAACACGACTTTGCATAAGTCCCATCCTCTCTAGGCCTGTTTCCTCATCTGTAATATCAAGGGTTTGGCTTCTAAAGGTCCTTCTAATTCTAAATCTGTGATCTAATGTTGCATTTCTCCTACTAGAATATAAGCTTCTTGAGGGCAGGGACTATTACTTTTATTTATCCTTTTCGCATCATTCTATGCTCTGAAATCTGGCCCCAGTATACCTTAGTAACTTAGTGTTGCACCACCTCCCTCACATACCTCACCACTTTGTTCCAGCCACAATTCTTTGATTCCTCTATTTGCCATCTCTCAAACAAGCTATTTGTCTTCCTACTTCTTCGTTTTTGCTCACTCCCTCTCCTCCTTACCAAATCTTGCCCATTCTTCAAGGTCAAGGAAGCTTTCCCTGACTAATTAAGTCTACAGTTTTCTTATTGTCTTCCAAGTTCATTGACTTAGTTTCTTATACTCAGCATATGATGCCAATGAATAGTTTATGGATATACAGTAAGTATATATGTGTGGTTCTGGTACTTCCAAATAAATCAGAAGCTTTTGGGAACAGGGACAATGTCTTTTATCACCCAGTGCCCAGGACATTGATTCACACAGAATAGGTGAGACAGAGTTTAAGAAAAAGGCATACCTTGAGTTTCTTTCTTTCTACTCTTGGTCTGATAACCTTTCCTAATGACCAGTTTTCCGATATTCTTTTCTCTTTTTTTTCAGTTTTCGATACTGGCTGTAGAATTGAGTCACACACTTTCACTATAATTTTATACTGAAATAAGGGCACTTCCATTAAGCTCTCCAAATCCTGGAAAGGCCCATACTTTTCCCTGTGCTTTACAATGTTGACAGACTTCTTTCCTCGAAGAAATGTGAAAGCAGCAAGTTCGGGCAGAGAGGCTGTGTTGAGCACCTGCAAAATAGCTGATTTCTCTTCTGAAGAGTAGAGGCCTTCCAATCTTTTTTCAGTGTCCTTTAAGCTCTCATCTGATGAGACTGAAACAAAGTCTGTTTTCTTCACTGGTGCTATGGATTTTCTCTGACAGCAGGACAGAAATGGCTGGTACAGAGATGGACACACTGCAACCTGAAAATATTTCCACTTTCCTAAAATGGGAAAAAAATCGGGTCACATAGTTAATTGGAACCACAGGATCATATATTTAAAGCTGAAAAGATTTAAGAGTTCATCAAGTTCCAGGAGTTCTGAACTCAGGGCCTTTGAATTTCGTCTTTTTTTTTTTCAATATGTTGAACCATACTTCAATATAAATGATTTCATTTGTAATTTCTTTTGTATTTTATTTTATGACTTTAAACTATGATTCTGAGAAAGGGTCTTGTCAGTTCCACCAGAGGGCCACAGGGGTCCCTGACACGCACAAAGGGTTACCCAACTTCCTCACTTTACCTAGGAGGAAATCAAGTCCCAGAGAAGTTCAGGAACTTGCCTAGTCACCTAGCAGTAAGGTCATAAATGGGAGGACCAGAATTTGAACCCAAGCCCTCTTAAACCAAACCCAGCACTCTTGCCACAGGATGACACTATGATGTGTGGTCCTCTGTAACAAATTTCTCTCTCCTTTCTTACTAGGTGTAGGCCCTAAGTTTTATTTCCTATGTAGTCATATGTATCTATTTGTGTGTGCTTGGGGGAGCGGGGAGTGGATCTATAAAGTTAAATTTCATTCCTTCTAAAGATCTTTATCCTCAATGCAAAACAACCTTGGACTGGGCAAGTCTGCAGAAAGGGCCTGCAGAAACAGTAGAGCCAAGATAGTCAATTAAGGGCAACCACCCAACTGAACTTACCCAACATTCCCCTCTAAAGGACTGTAAATAACACCTCAAATAAAATTTTGGAGAGGCAAAACCAACAAAAGGTTGGGATAAGACATTTTTCAGGCCTAAGAAAACTTAAAGGCTGTGTGGCATTGGGGTGGAAACCTGTCTGGTGCCCAGACACGTGGTAGTGTTAACAATGGTAGCAGCTTTGGGAGTTCTCAGTCCAGACAGTGAGGGGGTCAGACAAGTGTTCAGAAAGAGATTACTGGGGACCCTTTGCTAGCACTGGGTACAACTCTATTGCCCATATGCAGTTCTGGGTCCCAGTTCCAGGGCACAGAGGAACACTGGTGGTTGGTCAATGTTAACAAAGCAGTGAGAATCACTAGCACTTTTGGTTGCAGGGGACCAGAGGCCTTTCTTTCCTGGGTAAAGATTAGAGCAAAATCACTCCTTTTCCTGGATCACACCACCTTGGAAGCACCAAAAACTTACAGACCCCCCCCCCCCCTCCAGAACTACCTGTGAAAACACCAGCATGAAAAAGCTTGGTGTGGTGCCTCTCCACTCCAAGGTGATCAGAGCACAACTTTAACATACATTCAAAGTAAAAAACAAGGCTGGAAAAATAAGCAAACAACAACAGAATTTGACCATAAAAAGATAATTACTGTGACAGGGAAGACCAAGACACAAACTATGCCCAAGATACCAATGTGAAAACAGCCACATAAAAAGCCTCAAAGGAAAATACTAACTGGAACCGAACCTAACAAGAAAAACAAAGCTAGTTCTGCGAGAACTGATGCAAAGGACAGCGAGAAAGAGCCTCGAGGTAGCTGTGCACAGTAACAGCAACATTGTATCGACGATGCGGCAACTGATCAGTACAACGGTCCAAGACAATTCCAAAGGACTCACGCCAGCCCCTTCCAGAGGAAGAACTGATGAGCTGCGGGTGCAAACTCAAGTCCAGTTTTCTCATTTTACTGTTTAATATAATACAGAATATGTAAGTGACATAAGCAAAAAACTGGGCCTGCAAACACTCCACGTGTTAAAGGGGGAAGGAGGGGGACATGGGCAAAGGGGGGGAAGGGAGGGGGAGAGAATGAAGAGGGGACGAGGAGGAGGGGACAGGGAGGGGGCGTCCGGACGGAGCACGAGCTGCCAAGGTCTGGGGGAGGGGAGCGGGAGACACGCCCCCCACCACTTGCTCTCCGGGCCTGAGGGCCGGCGGAGCCCAGAAGTTCCCGGACAGGACGGACAAGCGTCGTCCGCCGGCATTAGGACCTTCTTACCTCCCGGGAACAGACGCAGGACGCCCGGGAAGCTCATGTTGAAATCGCCGCGTTTCCTGTCCCCGGCCCTGACTTCCGGCCGGGGTTGCGCGTTTAGAAGAGGGCTTCCGGCCCTGCGGCTCTGCACAAACGTTCCGGCCTGCAGCCCGGGTTCCGGGAGAGGAGCTGGGGACGAGGAGGCGCTCCGGTGCACCCTGGCGGCCACGTTTGGGCATGACAGGGGCAGGGCTTTCTCCCAGAGAAGAAGCCACCATTTTTCAATGGGCTCCCCAGCCGTAAAAACTTTTTTAGAACACTCCACCTGTTATGGCCGGATTTAGTGAGAGCAAAAGGCCCAGTCTTTTACTCGTGTTCTCAGGAGAAATGTATGCATGAGTAAAGGCTGGTCCTTTTGCTCTCACTGAAGCCGGCCGTAACAAATGGCTCCCAGCGTGGGGCCCGACCACGAGTGAAAAGAATGGAGAGTCTCAGCCTCTCTCGGATGGAGATCTCCAGGGGAATTCGGACCGCCTCATGCCGTCTCCGGAGCGGGTGAACAGCTGCGAGAAGGGTAAGCTCCTAAAACAGGGGACTACAAGTAGGGAAGCGCACACCCTCCGATCAGGAAACTTACATGAGGGCCCTGTATCAGTGTGTAA
>NW_027185798.1:24716963-24733822 GCF_028583685.1 Petaurus breviceps papuanus
TGAGGGCCCTGTATCAGTGTGTAAGGAAGCAGGGCTGCACCATCCAGCTAAAAGACCTGAGGGCCCTGTATCAGTGTGTAAGGAAGCAGGGCTGCACCATCCAGCTAAAAGACATGAGGGCCCTGTATCAGTGTGTAAGGAAGCAGGGCTGCACCATCCAGCTGAAAGACATGAGAGCCCTGTATCAGTGTGTAAGGAAGCAGGGCTGCACCATCCAGCTAAAAGACATCCGCGAGTTTTTGCAGCTCGCAGCTCGAGCATCCCCGTGGCTGCCGGAATAAGGCTGTTTGGAAAATATTTGGAGAACAGCTCACAGCCTTTGATGCGGCTTGCCCGGGGGAGGTTAGAAATTTGGATTTCACTATCTACAATTTAGTAAAGCAGGGTCTGGGCGGTGAGGTCCCGCACCAGCCCCAGACCTGGCCCATGAGCCCTCAAACAGGATCGTCCCTACCGAGGAGGTCAGAATCCTCTGTTTTGGAGGGTCTTCCCAATTACCCGAGTACGGAAAGACCCCCCAAATACCCAGATCTTGCAGACTTAGAAGCTGAATTAGAAAAAAATAAATCTTCGAGACCGAATTGAAAGCCGCTTGCCGCACAAAAAGAGTGTTCCCAGGAAGGAGGAACTAGGGCCTGAAAAGTCTAGGAGTGGCCGAGGAATGACTTCTAGTAGCAGTATGCAGGACTAGACTTTACAAAAAGTCATGCGTACTGCATTGGAGCGAGGAGAGGACGTGGGTAGGTAGGACCCCCACATGTACCCTGTAATGGAGGAGGCAGATCCCTTTAACCCTGGAGGAGACATGAAAACATAAACTTCGAGACCTTGAGTCAGCTGAAGGCTGCCGCCTATCAGTACTGGTCCACGGCTCCTTTTGTGTTCTGTCAATCGGAAAACATAGCCCCAATGATTGGAAGGCCAGGGCTAGATCGGCTCACCCCAGGTCAGACGGTGTTTTGGATGACAGAGTTTGTTGAACAAACTAGAGCCCTCGCTGCTTCCCTCTCCCAAGGGGAAAATGCTGTTGTGTATTTTGAACAGCTCAGTGGAACAGGGAGTCATACGGCAACAGCTCAGCAAGGATACAGCGAAGAGACGTACACACATGCCTGGAGTAGGATACCTGTAGCCAAACAGGATAGAGACCTTTTCCGCAGTGAGGCAAAGCCCGAATGAGCCCTTAGTGGACTTCATAGCACGAATGCAGGAAGCTGTTAGTAGGGCCATGGGAGAAGTGGAAGGGGTGGACAGCATTTTGAAAATTATGCTCAGAGAAATTTGTAATGCTGATTGCAAAAAGGCTATATTAGGGCTTCGAAAGGATGCCACTTTGGAGGAAATGATTCAGAGATGTGATCCGATAGGAACTCAAGTGTTCCATGCTCAGGTGATGTCTGAGTACATGGCCCGAAGTACTCAAGGAAAACAGGGAGTTTGTTATGGGGTGTGGAAAGCCAGGACATTTTAGAAAGGAATGTAGGAGTAACAGCAGAAGTAGACCTAAAACACCCTGCCCCAAATGTAAAAAGCCAGGCCATCGGGCATCTGAGTGTAGAAAGCAGGGAAATAGGGTCAGGGGCCCTGCGGGCAAACCCAAGTCTTCAATGGGGAATGACAACTTCAGACCCAAGGAGGAGTGGAAGAACAGGTATGTTGCCCTAGAGGCCCAACAAACATTCAAATAGCAAAGTTACTGAGAACCAGCAACTACCAACTGCCACCTCATGGTATGTGTAAGTGTCCACTTGGCAAACAAAAACAAATGTTCCCAGAGGTGGACATCCTCTCTATCTCTCCTGCAACACCTGCCTATACCCATGCAATTCCCATAATTCAGTTGCATAAGGGATCCATTGACCATGTCACTTTTATTCACACTGCTGCAGACGACACCTACATTTCAGAGGGTCAATTTGTCACTCAGGGTGTTTTACACCCAAGTATTTCCTTCGAGGAACTTTCCCCTGATAAAGCTAAAGGCCCCAAAACAGGATGGAACTGAGGAGTGTATTTTTCCCAGGAGATAGGCCAAAGGAGACCCCTCTGTAAGATCACCTTAGACACCGGGGCAGACAAAACAGTCATTTCCACAAACCAGTGGCCCCTGTGGTGGGCTGTTACTGAAGCCTGCACTCAACTCACAGGAATTGGAGGTAGTCAGGAAACCAAGTTACTCCATTGTTGGATGGAGTTCATTGTCAGTTACTCCATTGAAATGGGCATTCGAAGGAAAAAAGGGACTGATTAGGCCAGATGTTGTTCAAGGACTGCCCTATAACCTTTGGGGCCGAGACATCCTTTCAGAAATAGGCATGGCAGGATGGCTAGGTGGTGCAGTGAGTAAAGCATTGGCCCCAGAGTCAGGAGGACCCAAGTTCGGTTCCGGCCTCAGACACTTAACACCCACACAAAAAAACTAGCCGTGTAACCTTGGGCAAGTTACTTAACCCCAATTGCCCTCCAAAATGCAAAAAAAATAAAAACAAAAACAGAAATAGGCATGGCTATAAGCTCAGATTTTTAATAGGGGCCACTGAAGTGGTTAAACAGCTCACAGCTCCAAAAATGGAGCGGGAAGAGTGGCAGCCTGTTTGGGTGGAGCGGCAGCCCCGTTACACCCGAGAGACTTTCTGCCCTCAAAGATCTGGTCACCGAACAACTGCGGCTAGGACAGACAGAACCCACATTTAGCCCATGGAACTCTCCGGGTCTTTGTGATAAAGGAAAAATCAGGGAAGCAGCGAATGTTAACAGATCTCAGGAAGGTGAATGCAGTTTTAAAAGCTATGGGGGCACTACAACCTGGCCTGCCATCTCCAGATCTTATTCCCAGGAAACAGCCCTTGTGGATCATAGATATCAAAGACTGCTTTTTCCCCATACCTCTACAACCTCAAGACCAGGGACAACTCATTCTCTGTCCCTACAATTAATAATGAAGGGCCGGTACAGCCGTTCCAATGGAAAGTACTCCCACAGGGAATGAAAAATAGCCCTACCATATGCCAATGGTTTATAGATCAAGCACTTAAGGCCACAAGAGAAGAATTTCCTGAAGCCATTATTTTCCATTACATGGACGATATTTTGGCTAGTCATCCCATGCCAGACAAATTGGAAACTATGTTAAAAACAACTTTAGCTCAATTAGTCTCTTTTGGACTAACCATAGCTCCAGAAAAAATACAGAGGCTAACCCCTTTTCAGTATTTGGGGTTTCAAGTCACTGAGGATTGTGTGACACAAAGGGCCCCCCAGATTAGAGAACATAGAGTTAAGATACATTAAATAACTTCCAAAAACTAATAGGAGATATACAGTGGGTCAGGGCTAGAGTGGGCATCACCATTACAGACATGCAGCCACTGTATAGAATCTTTGAAAGACATTCCGCTCTTAATCCCCTGAGTGCCTGGATGGAAGAAGCCAAGGCTGTGCTAAGAACCATAGAAAGGAAATTGCAGAATAAAACGGATAGGTATGACCCTTACCAGGCTGTTGAAGCAACAGTCATTTTCACTCCCACTCAACCTCACACTATTCATCAACATAACCTCATCCTTGAATGGGTATTCCAAAAGTGCCAAGGCAAGAGGATGATTAATCCCTACCTTATTATTGCAGCAGATGTCCTCTATATAAAGCAGCAAAGAGAATAATTCACTTAACAGGGAGATGAGGAAACTTATGGGTTCCTATTACACAGGAAAGGTTAGAGAATATCTTAAACACCCAGCAAGGATGGGCCGATTTATTTGCCATAGGAGATATAAAGTCCGGAACCACTCTAAAATCAGAAAGGATTATAAAAACTTGGAATTGGGTTTTTCAAAAAATAACCAAAACACAGCCCATTGAGCGTTTTAATGTGTTCACAAAGATGCCACAAAGGACCACCGCGCTGCCATATATAGTCCTTCATTATAAATTAAAAAGGTGTTCACTACCCTGTATAATTCCACCCAAAAAAATGAGCTTTATGCCATTGTTCAAGCATTGACTATGCCATATCCCATCAACATCATAACAGATAGCCAATATGCCTTCAGGGTAGTATCACAATTGGAGACCGCATTTGTTAAACAAGGCTCTAAGGAGCTCACTGACCTTTTTGAGAAGGCGCAAGCTACCATCAGGGAATGGCAGTGCCCATTTTATATTATGCATGAAAGATCCCACACCGAGGGATTGGGACCCATTTTTGCAGGAAATCACATAGCAGACAGTGTCCTGACTGATTACAAAAGAATCAGCAGCAGTGAAGGGTCACGAAAGGTTCCATCTGTCCGTACCGATCATTGTTGAGGTTATATGGATTTCTAGAGAAGCCCGAAGCATTGTTATACAATATACTAGGTGTGTTCCATTTCAGCCGCCCACCTCACATCAGTCAAATACTCAAGGTTTGTCACCTAATGACCTCTGGAAAATAGATGTGACTCATCTCCCTGGGCAACGTCCCATATATATTCACCTAATGGTTGACATCTTTTCAGGATTCACATGGGCCACGATACAACCAGGGGAAGCAGTTAAGCGTGTTATCTCACACCTATTCCACTGCTTCACCAATGCAGGACCACTATCGAACTTAAAAACAGATGATGGGCCAGCCTACATGTCTAAAGCATTGGCTCATTTCCTTCAGGGATTTGGCATCACCCATTCCACAGGCCTGCCTTATAATCCCACAGGACAAGCCATAGTAGAAAGGGCCAATCAAACCATTAAGCACTTTCTCTTTAAACAAAAAGGGGAAGAGACACAGCCCCTTACAAAACAAGGGGGCCTAAACAAAGTATTATATACAATAAATTACTTAAAATTCAATTCTAACAACACATGTCGGGCCAGGAAGCATGACCTAGCACGTGGCCAACCCAGAAGACCCTACTGGTACAAAAAACAGGGAATGGCTCAGGTGATGTGGAAAGGTCATGATGGGCAATGGAAAGGACCATTTAGGCTAGGGTACCAATCTGGGGACCTGATGAAAAAGAGGGCTATTTTCATTTCCTGTGGGAGTACTTTCCATTGGAACCGCTGTACCGGCCCTTCATTATTAATTATAGGGACAGAGAATGCAGATTGTCCCAGGTCTTGAGGATATACAGGTATATGATTGTATCTCCACAGGTCCGGGAGAAGAAACCTGAGTCCCTTCCAAACATCTCCACATTGTCACTCAGCTAAAGGAAGAAAAGGTGTCTCCCATCTCAGAGGAGGAGGAAAAAGTCGAGGAGGTTAACAGGGATGCATTCTGCTGAAGTCCTGGCCATCGCCCTAGGGCTCTTAACCAACGCCCTAGGGCTCTTAACCAACGCCATGGGTGCCGGAGCCAAGGACCCACTGTGGCCTCGCGTTGTGGGATGGGGAGAACTTCTTCCTGAGGTGGTGGTACAACAGAATGCGAGCAAATGGGTGGGAGATGAATTTGATTTCAAAGAGGGCAATAATACTGCCCCTGACTTCAAATACAATTTCACTGGACTCTCTCACAGACCCCCCATCTGCTGGTCTAGACAAACAAAGATGTATTGTGTACTAATACAGAATATAACTTTTCAACAAAATTTTTCTATGGGGAGTCAGGCATTACATATATTTGGGTTGAAACAGGAAGCGTGCAGCCGCATTCCGCTTCGCACTGGGAATGTACCTCCTTGCTCCAGTGCCAATCATACCATTTGGCCGTTGGCCAGAGCATGCAGAACCCACCAAAGATACTGTGCCTGTTTAAGTGGGAACACTTCCATTTGCACAAAGAGAACAGACTGGCTGCAGTCTTGGCATGGTGTGACCAACAATACATTTGGGGTACTCCCTTTGCCGGCCTGGGCACCGGACATTGGCAAAGCATCCACGGAGCTGTGGAAAGTTTTTGCAGCCATGGGTGAAACTGTTGCAGTCATGAAGTTCCCGCAGAACTCATACTCTGGGTATTGGTATACATGGAAGCATGCGTTCAGCAAGCCCTCCTGGGAAGAAGAGAAGAAGGAACAGGGTTTCATATGGCAGCACCGAGCGTGCTTGGGAGGTCATTATGCGTTCATGTGGGGAGAGGACGGGACTGTAGTTAGAGAAGCAGGTGTAGGGTATTATAATATTTCATGTTCGAATTGCATAGTTTCGGAATGTTTAGACAAAAATGTGGGGAATCAAACTGTTTTTATAATCACAAGAACCAGATATGCAATGGTTCCAGTTAAGACCTAAGGATGGTACGGGTTGTGGGGAGAACATACCTTTAAAAAGATTATAGATAGAAAATCAACAGAATTAGCAAAGTATAGAAGAAAAAGGTGTATTATTTGCATAGTTCTCAGCATCACTGCGCTCATTACAATAATTACTTCCATTTCCATAGCCATGTCAGTTTCTACAGCCCAAAATGAAATAGTTGAAGCAGAATTCATGGAAAAAATAGCTCACAATGTTTCAGTGGGGTTCCAACAGTAGGCAAAGATAGACAACTAACTGTAAGTGATGGTCAATGGACTTAGGGATGCAGTGATAGCCATAGGGGATGAAGTGAACTTACATAAGTTTGAGGCAACGTTGATCTGTGATTATCAGTACACAAAAATTTGTGTTACCAGACTGACGTATAATGAATCCAAACATTTTAATTGGACATCCATAAAAAATCATCTGAATGGGCTATTCCTCAACAGCATCATTCAGGCAGAAATAGACACCCTTTATCAGCTGGCCAGCGAAATTGACTCCGCCTCACCTGAGGATCTTACACCTGATATGGTAGCCGAGAATATCATACATTGGTTTAGCAAAGTTCCTTCTTGGTGGCAAGGTTTAGAACATTGAATTGTTACTATTGTTGCCTTGATTATATTATTATGCTGTGTTCCCTGGCTTATTGGCTTTGTCTTTTGCATATTGTTTTTAGCTATAAAGGATATAGCCGCTGAAGTACTGATTCTTGAAGGGTAAACACCCGGAAGGGCACTTCATTTAAACAAAAGGGGGGAGTTGTTGACCCCTGTTCTCTGTACAGAACATTCCATTCCCGTGAGAGTAAACAGACTGACTGAGTCACATATCGTGACAAGGAAGTTTCGGTCGAGGGTCACAGCCAGTGGCATGACTGCACAAGGAAGTCCCATAAGACCTCTCAATTGGTGGTCCCCTGCCACGGTGGCTGGCTGGGTTGGCCCTCCTCTCATTGGTGCAGGAGCTCTGTTCAGGAGGCATGCACGAGGTGATCACAGCTACTATAGTGTGTAAGTGCTTTGTTCTAATGCACAATAAACGGAGCTATTTTCCACCACTCTGGCTCTCACTGAAGCCAGCAGTAACATCCACCCACCCCAAATTGTATACTTATTTATGTAAATACGTCTTTACAATAATTTACATTAATATGATACACCGTTACTTATAATGTACTACATTAGATGTGAGTACATCATAAAACACAAAAACTGGAATAAAAAAGGGGGATGAGATGCAGATGGAATATTCATTTTATCCTAGCGCCAATAGGGAGCCACTGAAGTTTATTGGGGAGAGGAGTAACCGTCATGTATGGGACAGGTAAAAGTGTGGTTTCTCAGAGACTATCTGTAAAGTAAGTCCTTAGGCCTTAGGCCTAAGTTTCCATTTTTCTGGAAATTATGTGACTTTGAAACTTTAGAAATCTTTCTATATAGTTGCTCTATTCTAGTCAGCCCTGCTCACCCAGCTTACCATAAAAGAGTTAAGTTTCTATAGAACTGCAAGAATTGCTGAACAAGACTGTTGATAAGGAGGAACAGGCAGTAACCTTGGGAAAGAAGCTCAGTCCCTGGTTCTCAGACTAAAACTCCTAGATAATACTAAAAATAATGAAGAAGGGAAAGGAGCTGGCAGCAGCAAGTGGATTTGACCAATCGAGGAACAGACAATAGCCTTGGGGCACTCAAGTCCGAATAAGAATGTGTCTAGGGTAAGACTGAAGGGGGGTTCTGTATTCTAAGATTGTTACTGCGCCTGCAGTAATGAACTTCATGTATTATGTATATTATCCAACAAGATTAGAGCCTCATTAGTAATAATTATGTTAATTTTGTAACCCTTTTCTTATTTAACCCAGCTTTAGCTTCTGTACAATGGCCTCCTCTCCTGGGCATTGTTCGGTGACTGGACCACCCGCTTCTCTCGAGATTCTAATATAACTTCCACTCTTCACTTTGAGGTCTCTGAGTAGTCAGTTTGGGTTAGGGTCTTTGTACCCCACACAGTCAGATGCCTTTAGGAGCATCTCTTTAGCAGCTGGCTGAAAGATGGATGAGAGGATGATAGCATCACAGATGTGGAACTGGGGGGGACATTAGACACCCTGGCCCAACCTCCTCATCTTACAGGTGAAAAACAGAGGAAATCAGAAGTTAATTAACTTGCCCCTGGCCAAACAACTAAGAAGTGTTTGAGGTGAGATTGGAACCCAAGTCTGTCTTTACTCAAAATTCAGTGCCCTATGAACTAGATTAATCAGTCAAAAAATATTTATTTAGACCCTACTCTGTGTCAGGTACTGTTATAAGGCCTGGTGATACAAATAATAAAGAGAAAGATAGCCCTTGCCCTCAAGGAGTTTATAGTCTAAAGAGGAAGGAAAAAAAAAAGAAAAAAGCAAGTTGCAGAGGGCGTGGGGGGCAGTAGAGTCCATCCAAATGGTAGAAAACTAAGAGCTAGTTGGTCTGTGAGCCCTCTCTAAATGAAGGTTTTGGGAGGAGTTCTTTGATCTACCCTCCAATCAGAGGGTACTGTAGGTCCAGGGTGTCAAACTCAAATAAAAAGATGTTGGTGGGGTGGGTGTGCTAACAAAAGAATCCAGGCTGGCACACATTGACTTAGTTTTAAAATGTAATATCTATGTTTTACTCTATTTTATTTTGTTAAGTATTTCCTAATTACACTTTAATATGATTCCCACTACCCTCAGAAGTGTCCTAGAATGCAGATGGCCCCGTGGCTGTGTTTGACAGTTCTGCAGAGGTTTCAGTATCAAAGCTGATGCAGTCTGAAATATGAGGAGTTTCCTAATGAAGAGGTTTCCAAAGAACCTGATGATGGAGTCCAGTCCAAGGAGTGCAGCTGGTGAAAAATCAAGATCATACCATTCTCAAAGCTTCAACCAAGAGAACAAATGGAAAGTTAAGTCCAGGAAGAGATGATGAGGACCTGAACTTGGGTAGTGTTTGTGCATATGGAGAGAAAGGGAGAGACGGCAGAGACGTGGCATTAAACCGATCCGATGTGGAAACTGATGTGCTACGTAAACTAAAGGAAAGTGACGCTGTGGATGCTGCCTTTAAGGTTGTGAGAAATGGATGCCTGCAAGGATGGCAGTGCCTGAGACAATGATAGGGGAGTGGTCTGAGTTAGTCAATGGGGAGAGCTTGTAAATAAATTACATGGGAGAATTAAAACTTGCTTGTAGAATTCACTGTCGGAATGGGGAAGGAAGGGACATTAGAGATAATCTATTCCAACCCTCCCCCCCCCATTTTATGCTTAAGCAAACAGGCTGAGAGCAGAAATTACTTGTCTAAGACCACTGTGAATTGGCTCTGGAACAGTCTGTCTGATGGATCGTTTGCCTCCTGATTGCCAGAACAGTTTTTAAAAAACCCAACAAAACAAACAAACCACTATAGCATAAACCAATAGCACAGTGTGTAGCAATTGCTTATTTGTGACTTGCATTGTCCCAATGTAATGCCAAGGAAAGGCAACTTCCCAGGTTCAGAATACCAGCATAGGTGCTCTCCATTTTATTCAGTGACAAACCTAGAACAGAGAAGGTCAAAACATGACAACATTCAAAATACAGCATTTACTAAGTGTGATTAAATAATCTCCAAGTACTACCCCACCCCAGGACCTTCCAATCATTCAATCAATTACAAAGTCCCTGTTCTAAATACTACTCCACCCCTAGGCTGTACCTTCATTTAGTCCACCACAAAGCCCCTCTTCTCAAATGGAGATTAGTTTCCAAACATAAGTAAAGTACCTTCATTTGTTCAATCACAGAGCACAAAAAGGTGAAAAGTTCCCCACCCCTGGATCACAATTGAATCTACCCCAGAGTTACATCAAGTCCAAGCACAGCACTTAATACCCAAATGGAGGTCTTTTCTTCATCTTGACAAGAGGCAAGTTCTCAGCAATCTTAGTTCCTGGGGAGACAAGGCTTAGCAAGGCCACAAGATACATTGCCAGTCTCTTCATTAATTCATCCTCTGTCTGTAGAACAGTCCTAGAACCCCTGAAAACATTAGCAAAACCCTCTCCCAGGATTTCTGTAAACATACAACAAGAAAATCCTTCTTCAGGGCTTCTTAACCAAAAGCCAGGTTCCAGGACTTCCTCAACAACAGGACTGTCTTTCACCAGTGGACGAGTCTGG
The DNA here is from genome assembly GCF_028583685.1 of Petaurus breviceps papuanus. NCBI lineage: Eukaryota > Metazoa > Chordata > Mammalia > Diprotodontia > Petauridae > Petaurus > Petaurus breviceps. Next base: position 24,727,381 of record NW_027185798.1, read on the forward strand.
CAAAACAACATCAAAACAGACAAAGTACCAGCAAAACAGCCATGTCTCCTCAGTCCTTGGCAGCTCAGGGGGCAGGTCTCAAAAGTCCAGGGCAATTCAAAGTGGCCCTCAGCAATCCTTCTCAGTCTCTCTCTCTCTGCCTCCACAAGGTGCTGCTTCCAAAAAGTTCTTCTGCCTCTCTCTTGTCTCTCCAAATCTATGTCACCAGCTCCTCCCAGTTCAGGACTCTCTTTTCACATCAACAAGTCCATCCCACAGGTGGGATTAACAAGCTCTGGGTTTTAACACAATCAGTTTGAAAACCAAGCCAATACAGGGGAATCTTTAATTGCCATTACTATCACAGTACCCCAAATATAATGGATTTTCTAATAAACCAACCAATCCCATCATGAAGTATTTTTTTTACCGTATATATTTACCATATATAATAGGGCACTGAGTTAGGTAGTCAGATAAAGATAAAAAACTTAGTCCCCCTTCTCTACAAAGCATGTAATCCAGTTAGGGAGAAAGGATGACTATATAGGAACCAATGAAATGGTAAAAACAAAATGGCAGAGAATATTTTGATATAGTAGTAGAGAAAGCTAGATGGTGTAGTTCAAATCTTGCCTCAGACACTTACTAGTTGTGTGCTTATGGGCGAATCATGTATCTCTCCTGCCTAAGTTTCCCCATCTGGGAAATGGGAGCAATAATAGCTCCTCCCTCCCAGGGTTGTTGTAATTAAATGAGATAGTTTATGTAAGTGTTTTGCAAACCTTAAAACTCTATAAATGCTAACTATTATTAATATGTTAGATGTGTTATCTCATATGAGTTAGGATTTGAATTCATGTGTTCTTCTTTAAGACCATCACTTGGACTCTATCTTAGATACCAATTACTATGTGCCAGGCACTGTGTTTAAGTGCTTTGCAATTATTATCTTATTTGATCCTCACAACAGCCCTGGAAGGTAGGTACCACTATTATCATCTCCATTTTACAGAGGAGAAAACTGAGGCATACAGAGGTTTCAACTTTCACAGAGTCAAACAATTAATTCGTGTTAGAAGCTGGATTTGAACTCAAGTTTTCCTGATTCCAGGCCCAGTATTCTATCCACTGTGCCACCTAGCTGCTCCAATAATAGGCAACTATTAGGCACTTAATGAATACACGTTGATTGCTTTACTGATTGGTCATTTTTGTTGCTTTCTGTAACTCTCCCCCAGTTTTCCATTTTGTTCTTTATTCCCATTCAATTTTCCCTTTATGTGGTTATAGTTATGTACTCTGGGTTCTGTTCCCCTCTTCATCCCACCCCACTTAGCTTTATTTCTTAAAGGTTTTTCCAGATTCGTTTACATTCCTCATATTTGTTTATCTTATTTGCACTATACTATTCCATTGTCTTAGCATTCCACCATTTATTTAACCATTCCCCAATAGCAGAAAATGTAGACAGCTCCCATTTTTTCCCTTTCAATTATAAATAATACAGCTATAAAAATCTTTTATGAACAGCTAGTGCTCCTTAAAAAAATATATCTGGGTATAATTCCAGCAATGAAATTATTGGGCCAACAGTATTTTTTATAATTTCTACTGTTGCTGTCATTTCCCAGTGACTTCCTCCAGTCTTCAGTAGAGCCTTTCTTTGTAACAAAGAAGTACAGGTAAGCAAAAAAAGTAATGGTATCTGCAGGTCACAGTCCATGCATGTCCTCTATCTAGTGTGACATCCTGTGAGGCTTCATTTTTATGGTTAAACAACTCCTTATCAGTCACTTGCCTATGATGAGGTCATGGGTTTTCAAGAACAAACTCCATTACAAAGTGTTAACAGAACCTTGCAGAGAGGAGACTAGCTTAAATTCTCATCCCCTCACTTGGAAATGAGAGGTGACTGACCTAGAGTGGAAAGGGCACAGAATTTGGAGTCAGAATCTTTGGGTTCAATGGTAGGAATCCATCACAAATGCCAAATAGTCATATTCATATTAAATCCACTGAGCTTGTATCACTAAAACTTTGGGGCTTTTAATTGGCTAATTATTTGAATTTTAGAGGTGTAACTATGCAAGTATGTTTTTTTTCTCAAATATTAAAGAAAGGTTAATTGGTGATATAGGCTGATTAGACTGGGACCATCCACTCAGAGGTGACTCGATGGACATCTGTGAGTTCAAAAAAACTCAAATAGCCTTATCTGATCTACTCATGATGGGTTTATTCAAAGGTACCTGAGGTCTGCTTACTCTAAGACTAATAATGCATTTGTAATGATAATTGGCATAGTGCTTTAAGGTTTACAAAATGAACTTTAGTGCTATTATTATCTCCATTTTACAGATAAGGAACGTAAGACCTAGAAAGGTCTTAGTCATTTGCTAATGTCTGATGCCAAATTTGAATTCAGGTCTTCCTGACTCTTGTGTCCAGCGCTCTGTGCACCATGGCGCCACCTGGCTGTATCTAGAGGCGTCAGTTTGTCTGCCTTACTATATAACCTTTCAGCTCCTAACATCTGTGGGTCATCTGGCGTTTAAGTTGTGTCTAGATACTCCCTAATAACAGTTACATGTGCAGTTTTGTTTCCCTGAAAGGACCCAGTATGTAACTGTATACCTTTTTCTGTATGAGTGAGTAGTATGTTCTCTATTTTTATCATAGACCTGCTGAGTGTAAGGCTCTGTCTTTGTATCTTGAAATCCCAAATCTGACAAGGATAAATTTTTATTTAATTTTTATTATTATGTTATACTATTCATTAATCAATATTTGACTAATAATTAATATATTGTATTATTATATTTTAATTTTAGTTTACTTCATAATGGAATTGAAATTCTCCTCCAGATTGATTTAGCCTACCCAAATAGTCAAAGCTGTTATCACTTTATTAAGTACCTAGAGTTAGAGGCGGGTCGAAATGTAGATTTCAGGACCTGGAGTCAGAAAGACCTGAGTTCAAATTTGAGTTCAGACATGTAAATTGTGGATAATAATAACACCTATATCCCAGGGTTATTGTGAGGTTAAAATAAGAGAATATTCGTGTAGCTTGCAATGACTTTGTATGACTTTGCAAACCTTGACCTGCTATATAAATACTGGCTGTTAGTATGGAATTCAAATTCAAGATACAGACTCCTTAGGGAGAGGCCTAGTCTTTAAACAGAACTTTTGAAAAACAGATATTTCGGGGTGGCCAGGTAGCACAGCAAGTAAGAGCACCGGCTCCAGTGTTGAGAAGACCTGGAGATCGAATCCCAGGCTCAGACACTTAGCACCCACCCAGAAACACCTGGCCGTGTAACCTTGAGCAAGTTACTTAACCCCATTGCTTTATAAAAAAAAAACAAAACCAGATATTTCTCTGTTAAAGTCCTTCTCCAATGCCTCATCGTGGTTTAGGAGTGACTGTAGTTGTTCAGTCATTTCAGTCATGTCTGACTCTTTCTGACCCCTTTTGGGGATTTTCTTGGCAAAGCGACAAGAGTGATTTGCCATTTCCTTCTCCAGCTCATTTTACAGATAAGGAACTGATGCAAACAGGGTTAAGTGAGTTGCCCAGAGTCACATAATTATGAAGAGCCTGAGGCAGGATTTGAACTCAGGTTCTCCTAATTCTAGACCTGGTGCTTATCCATCGTGCCACCTATCTGCCTCCACTGACCCTACTGCGTCCAAAATTATGCCAATGGAATACAAGTCTGCACATACTGAAGACAATAACAGCAGGACCAGTAATGGAATGTTTGAAGAGAAGACATGAAGGGGTACCCATCAATTTCAGCATGACTCAAATTGAACAGATAATGGTATACCAATGTAGTGAAACATTAAGTACTTTAAGAAATGAAGAAAGAAACGATTTCAGAGAAACCTTCAAACCGATGCGGAATCAAGTGAGCAGAGCCAGAAGAGTTGTTAGTAGAACATCGAAATTATAAAAACACGCACTTCTGAAAAATTTCTAACACACTGAACAATGCAATAATCAACCACAATTCCACAGGACTGATGAAGAATACTGCCCACCTATGACAGAGATACGATAGACTAATATGCAGAATAAGAAGCACGTGTTTGGATGAGGCCAACGTGGGAATTTGTTTTGCATGACTATGATTATGTAATACACAAGTCCTTCCTTCCTCCTTTTCTTCCTTCCTTTCCTTTTTTCTTTCTTCTCTTTTTTCCTCCTTCTCTCTTCCTTCTTCCTTCCCTTCCTTCCTTTCTTTTCTCTCTTCTCTTTTTTCTTTCCTTCCTCTTTTTTCTCTTTTCTCTTCCTTTCTATCTTCATTCCTTTTTTCTTTCCTCCCTCCTCTTTTTCCTCCTTTCTCTATTTTCCTTCTTTCTTCTTGCTCTCCTCCCTCTGTTCTTCCTTCTCTTTCATTTACTCTTTTTCTTTTTTCCTTATTTCCTTCCTTTCCTCCTTCATTTCTTTCTTTCTTCCCTTCTCTTTTTCTTCTTTCTTTCTTTATTCCTACCTTCCTGTCCATCTTTCTTTTTCTTTCCTTCCTTCTCTCCCTTGCTTTTCTCTTCTGTCATACTTTTCTCTTTTCTTTCTCTTCATTCCTATCTCCCTTCTTGTCTTTCCTCTCTTCTCTTTTTTCTCCTTTCTCTCTTTCTTTTCCTTCCTTTTTTCTTACTCCCCTCCCTTCCTTCTTCCTTCCTCCCCCTCCTTTCTTTTTTCCCTGCCGCCTTACTTCCTTTTTTCCTTCCTTCCCTTTTCCCTTTCTCCCATCTCCATTTCTTATGACACAGTAGTTCTCCATTACATTTATATCCCATAATTTGACAATCAGTGTTACAGTTTCTTTCTTGTAAGGTCTTGTTCAGCTTCATCATTCTATATATTGAAGTACCTTCTAGACTTAAAATTCTATGAAGTTATTCTTTCACTGGTCTCAATTCTAATCTAATTAAATTTTAAGCTTCTTCCATTCTCCTTTTATTTACTCTTGCCCCACTTAGCTTTATGTTATATAAAATGTAAACATTCGCCCTAAACTAAGTGGTTGTTCAGCATTCATTATTCACCTGTTTAGAACTCCTCTCTATTCATCTCTAGGACAGTGCATCATTCTTAGATGGCAACCTTCCAGAGAGCAGGATCAGCCTTTCTAACTGATTCTGTGCAGTAGGTGCCATGTACTTCTATGACAATTGGGGCTGCAAAAAGGCCTTAGATGACAGTAAATAAAAAAAAGAAAGTATGTGTCTGTATCTTATTGAGCCTGAAGCTGGACAATAGTAGATCTTCATGAATAGCGTTTAATGATAATAAAAACATTCAAGTTCCTTTGCCAGAGATTCAAAGATCATTGTAATCTGGCAGTGATTTACTTCTCCAGATTTATCTTCTATTACTCCACTCCACATTCCAGACAGATTAGACAATCCTCCATACTCTGAACATACTCTATTTGCTTCTACCCCATCCCCTTTGCTTAACATAGACTGTTCCCTAAGTTTGGAATACTCACCCATTCTTCCCCATCTTTGCTCATCTATTGAATATTGTGTTTTTTAATTAATAAATTCACTTATTACATAACACTATGTATTACTCTAATCTATATCAATAGAATGTGAGCTTCTTGAAGGCCAGTATCATCTCATTTTTGTTTTTGTACTTCATGAACCTAGCCCAATGCCTTCCTGGTACATAAAATAAACTTAACAAATACTTGTTGGGAGGCTCAAAAAAATACAGGCAGATAGGTTTGGAGGCAGCTGAGAGGCACCCTCTCATAACAAGTGGGCATGCTGACTGGCAACCTGCTTAGATGCAGGTCACTATGGGCACTGCCAAAATTATTGACTGGGAAACCACTACTAGGCCTTTGCTCCAAAGAGATGAAAGAAATAAGAAAAATGTTATATGTGGGAAAATATTTATAGCAGCTCTTTTTTTCGGTGACAAAGAACTGGAAACTAAGATGATGCCCATTCACTGGGAGAGGACTGAACAAGTCATGGCATATAAACATGATGGAATGTTGTTGTGCTTTAATAAATGATGAGAGACAATGTCAGAGAAACCTAGGGAGGCTTGTAAGATGCAGAATCAAGTGAGTTAAACCAGAACTATTTGTACTATAAGAGCATCATAAAAATGAATGACTTTGAAAGACCTAAGAATGCTGATCAATGCAATGATCAAACTTGATTTGAGAGAAGTGATCAGAAGCCTGCTACCCACCTTCTGACAGAGAGGTGGTGGCCTCATGGTGCCAAATGAGACATGCATTGATGGCTAAGATGGGAATTTGTTTTGTTTGACTGTGCATATGTATTACAAGGGCTTTCTTTTCTTTTTTTTTTTTCAATTGTGAAGAGGTGGGATAGAAAAAAGTTCTTGACAATTGAAAAAAATAAAATTTAAAAAACCCTAAATGATTGGTTGAGTGGAACTTGGGGATGTGTCCTTGTGAAAGTAGCT
>NW_027185798.1:24734222-24781800 GCF_028583685.1 Petaurus breviceps papuanus
TCTCTCTTCTCTCACTCTTTTTCCCCTCTCTTCTTTCTCTCTCCTCTCACTCCTTTTCTCTCTCTGTCCTCTCCCCTTGCTCACACTTTCTCTCTTTTTCACTCTTTCTCACTCTCTCTTTTTCTCCCCTATCCCCCTTGTTCTGGCTCTCTGTGCCGCTTTGTCTCTTTTGCTCTCTTCTACACTTCATCTTTTCTTTTTTAGGAGTATAGAAATTTTAGGGGGAGGGAAAGGGGAAGAGAGGAGGGAGAAAACTTTTCATTTTATCATTTCCAGGACCAAATAATGATAACTTGTACAGAAGTACATGGATATATACTTGCACGTGACCTGAAGGAATAGTTCATAGGCAATACTTCTAACCCCCAACTCCCATTTGGAAGAGATTGGGGGGATATTGAATTCCCTAAAAACATGATCCTAGAATTGATCTTCCTAGCCAAAATGGGGAGATTTTTCTCAGGCAGTGCCCCATGGGTAATTGCAAAGTTGAGAGTTCCCAAGTTGGAAAGAAAAAGAAGGGAATTTCCTGATGCAATGTTCTTGGAGAAAAAGAATCAGCCCTATAGCTCTTGCACACCCTACTTGGAGATCAAAGGCAAAGAGACATTACAGGGATTGTTTGTCCAGCAGTACCCCCAACATATGGTCTATCTTGTGGCAGTAAGTCCAAACCACAGGAAGGAATATAAGTCTTTGGGATACTGTACAGAACTTTTTAGGAAACAGTGACTCACTAGAATGTCAAAGGGTTTTCCTAATATCATGCCTCAGGTCAGGTCCCTTTCTAAGGAAGCTGATGGATAATTTGAGTGATTTGCTTGTTTTCTGGGATTAATGGGGTCCCATGAATTCTACACATCTTATGTACTTTCTGTGGGTTGAAATAAAAGTTATCCTGTACTTCACATATCATACCTTAAGTGCTTACATAAGACCTAAGGAGAGCCTTTACCTGTGTTTAGAGGAATATAGATACAAGCTATATACTGACTATATTAGGAGATTTTCTTGGAGCAAATCCAAGTGACATTATTAGCGAAAGAGGGAAACTGACTCACTTGACGTAAGCCCCCTAAATCAAACCTCATCTGTGCTATGCCAGAATCTTTTCTTTTGGGGTAGGATGGGGGACAGGTGAGCAGCTAGGTGGTATAGGGGATAGAGCACTGGGCTTACAATCAGAAAACTCATCTTTGTGAGTTGAAATCCAGCCATAGACATGCCCTAGTTGTGTGGCCCTGGGCAAATCACTTCACCCTGTTTGCCTCAGTTTCCTCATCTGTAAAATGAGCTGGAGAAGGAAATAACAAACCACTCCAGGGTCTTTGACAAGAAAGCCTTAAATGGGGTCATGAAGAGTCTGACCTGGTGGAAAATAATTTCACCACCACCACCACCACCAAGGACAGGAGCTACTTGAGGACAGGAACTGTTTTTGCACCCCTATCACCTACCACAGTGCCTTTCAAATTAGTAGATATTCTTGTGTTTTTTTTTTTAATTCAACTGAATTGAATTAAAACCCTCAGTTGTCCTAGCTGGTTAGAGCACTGAGTTCTTAAGTCTTTTATGATTCTGAAATGATCTACTTAGCTTTCTACAGAGGGAAGAGAACTACCAGAGGCCTGACCACAAGCTGCTGGCTGCCTGGCGCATCCTTGGTCACATGGAGGATCAAACTGATTCAGCAAAACCTGGTCAGGCCACCAAGACAACAAGTCCAGAGCAGGTATAAATAGACAAAGACAGCATTTTAAAAAAGGCATTAGGGCTTTCTGTCCCTCTTTTGCCTCCCTTGGGCCTCTTGCGAAGTTTACTGGCCCAGAACTCAACTTTTGGGACTGAGTTTGGGTTTTTACAGCCCAGAGCCACCCAAAAGGGTGGAGCTGGGGCAAAGATCAGAGGCAGAGCCTTATATATTGGGTGAGAGGAGTGAGATTTCAAGGGCCCCAAAGTGAAAATACAGAGGGACAATAACTGCAACTCTTTACTCAGAACTTCAAGACATTAGCTTAGGGCTTTAATATGTCTTAAGATGCAAGCAAATAACCCAAGAGAAGAGATGATTAGAACTATTATCATGTACTTACCCCTCAGTGTGAACATGTTGCAGATCATTTCCTGATGGCATATTTTTTTTACAAAAGGGAACATGGAAAAGAGAGGAATGTAGTTGACGTTAGAGGACCTGAGTTCAAGTCCCAGTTCTGTCACTTACTACCCGTGTGACCTTGAACAAGATACTTAAACTCTATGGGTCTCAGGTCCCTTGTTTGTAATAAGAATGGGTTGAACTCAGTCACCTTTGAGCTCCTTAACATAACTAAATCAATGATCCTAAGAACTGTCTGTATGAATGGAAGAGCAGATGCCAGAGCATGAAAGACCGGACCAGGAGTTCTCTGGAGAGCTGATTGTTAAATGTTCAGGGTGAGCAAACTTCAGAAAGCAGTAAAAACTACAAATCAGGGCTTGACTTAGTGTTTTTTTTTTTTAAGCAACTGGGGTTAAGTAACTTGCTCAAGGTTACACGGCCAGTTATTATTTCTGGGTGTGGTGCTGAGTATCTGAGCCCGGATTTGATCCAGGTCATCCCGACACTGGAGCCGATGCTCTTACTCGCTGAGCCACCTGGCCGCCCCTAAGCAATTGGGGTTAAGTAACTTGCTCAAGGTTACACGGCCAGGTGGGTGCTAAGTGTCTGAGCCTGGGATTCGATCTCCAGGTGTTCTCAACACTGGAGCCAGTGCTCTTACTCGCTGTGCTACCTGGCCGCCCTTGACTTAGTGTTTTGTTGATTGTCCAGATGTAAATAAGTGAAGAGGGAAATGTGAATAATGCTGATTAAAGATTTTTTTTAATGTGCTGCCCTTATTAGAGAGCCTCTTGTTAAACATTTACCATTATGCCTCGGCCGTTGGGTCCCTCTGAGACAAATTTTACTTCATGAGCCAAGGGTCCCGGGCAGAGGAAAAATGATTGTCTCCTTAGTTTGTCCAGTCCTTCTCATGCCTCAGACTTTCTTTATCATCCATTTCTTATGAGATTTATTTCTGTCCCTTTCCTCTTCTAAACATAGGAAATGAATCATCTTTGTACCCTTGCAGTGAGCCATCCCAATGCCCTTTGATCCCCATCTTAGCCTTTCCCACTGATGCTTGAGTCTGACCAGTTTCTGTGGTTCTCTCCTCACCCCCCACAGTCACAGATTCCCTTCGTTCCCAGAATTATTTTTGGCATATTCCCTCAACTGTCTTAACATCACTTAGTCCTAAGTGGGAGAATGAAGAGATCTCTAGCTCCCGGAATGGTGATTCAAGCTAGTGACTGACCCCCAGCATAGATCAGATGTGGTTCAGATACTAACCGTTAGGCTAAAAATAATAGTAGCACTTCTTATTTCTCTAACACTGTTTGGTTTTCAAACCATTACCACACATAGGATCTCATTAGATTCTCACGAAAACATGTTAGAGTCGGGGGAGGGATTGGTCCTTGTTTTATTTTATTTTATTTTTTTTTTAAAGCAATCGGGGTTAAGTAGCTTGCTCAAGGTTACACGGCCAGTTATTTCTGGGTGTAGTGCTAAGTATCTGAGCCCGGATTCGATCCCCAGGTCATCCCGACACTGAGGCCGGTGCTCTTACTTGCCAAGCCACCTGGCCACCCCGGTCCTTGTTTTATTGATGAGGAAATTGAAATCCCCCCAAAATTTCAAAGACTTGCTCAAGGTTTCACAGATAATTAATTCATCTTTTCCTAGGATGCTGTCTCAGAGTGTAAGAGTCAAAACCAAGAGAGCACGGACAAGGTCTGGCACTTTCTGTGTGTACCCAGATAATTCCATTGACAGAGCAGTAGCCAATCCAAGAGACTCCTATTCACCATGTGGTTAGCAGACTGGAACCAGTTACAGGATGTCTACACATACTCCAAAGTCCACCTGGGAATGACAAATGTTGAATATACTCAGAAAAACTGGGCTGATTGACCAATCCTCTGTTGTATTGGAGCCATGCACCCTCAGCTTTACAGCAGAGTAAGAGGGGATCAGTTGTTATAAATAAAGGAGAGACAGGAGATCTCTGCTTTGAGGGGGAGAACTAAGTTCAGTCATTATAAATAGTGTTCAGCTTATTTTTAGAAATTATTTTCATTTATTGTAGACATTGTGTATGTTGTTTTCCTGATTTTGCTTACTTCACACTGCATCATTTCACATTAATCTAAATCTTCTTATGTTTCTCTTCTTCATATTCCTTGTGTCTTGCAACATAATAATATTCTATTGCATTCAACAGAACTGAATAACTCCATAAAGATTTTTCAGCTATTCTCCACATTGATGGGTATCTAATTTGTTTCCAGTTCTTTGCTTATTATGAAAAGTGCTACTACAAATGTTTCAGTATAATGTAAGACCTTTCTTTTTATCATTGACCTCCTTGGAGTATATAACTAGCAAGTCCAATTCATACTGTGTGACTTGTTTTTCTCCGCACATGACATTCCAAGAGCATGGATCCTTTAGGTACTTTCTTAGAATAATTCCAGTTTTCTTTACAGAAAGATTGGATTAGTTCATAGCTCCACCAATCTTCTTCTCACCCTTCAGGACTATATACAAACAAGGCATTATATATAGGATGAATTTGAAATAATCAACAGAGAAAAGGCATTAGAATTTAAAGGGGCTAGGAAAGACTTCTGTAGAAGGTGGGATTTTAATTGGAACTTGAAGGAAGGCAGAAAAGCCAATAGGCAGAGAGAAAAAGAGAGAGCATTCCATGTAGTGGGGCAATGCCCAGGGTTGCCAGATGGAGGATCTTGTTTGAGAAACAGCCAGGAGATGAGAGTCACTGGATTGCAGAGAACATGGTAAGGCATAAGGTGAAAAGACTGGAATAGTAGGCAAGGGCCAGGTTTTGAAGAGCTTTGAATGCCAAACAGAGGATTATATTTGATTGCAGAAGTGATAGGGAACCACTGGAGTTTATTGAGTGAGTAGAGGAGAGAGAGACATGGTCAGACCTGAACTTTAGGATCACTTAGACAGCTGAGTTGGAGGATAGACTACTGTAGGAAGGGACTTGTGACAGGAAAACCAACAAGCAGGCTATAATGCACAAGGTGATGAGGGTCTACATCAGGGCGATGGCAATGCCAGAGGAGAGAAGAGTTTTTATTCAACTTGGCAGGGAGTGAGACAGTGAAGAGTAAAAGATCACAACTTACATTTCTAACCTAAGTAACTCAGAGGACAGTGATACCCTTGACAATAATAGAGGAGTTAAGAAGGGAGAAGAAGAAGATAATGAGTTTGGTTTTGAACATGTTGAGTTTAAATATCTAAGGGATATCTTGTCCTCAATGTCCAATAGGTGCTTGGAGATGGGAGACTGGAGATCAGGTGAGAAATTTGTTGTTGTTGTTCAATCGTGTCTGACTTTTCATGACTCCATTTGGGGTTTTCTTGGCAAAGATGGTGGATTGGTTTGCCATTTCTTTCTCCAACTCATTTTACAGATGAGGAAACTGAGGCAAGCAAGGTAAAGTGACTTACTTAGGGTGACACAGCTAGTAAATGTCTGAGGCCAATTTGAATTCAGGAAGATGAGTCTTTCTGCCTCCAAGTCTGGTGTTTTATCCACTGTGCCACGTTGCTGCTGTCCGAAGGGAAGTGAAGGCTAGATAAATAGATCGAAGAATCATCTGCCTAGAGATGATAATGGTTCCATGAGAGCCGATAAGATCATGAAGTGAAATAGTGTAAAGGGAGAACTGAGCCTTCTGATGCTCTGGAAACTAACGAGTGTGCTTTGGATGAAGATATAGCAAAGGATTCTGAGAAGTCACATGGTAGGAGGAGCACAAGGAGGGAGCAGTGTTAGGAAAACTAATTGAGAAGAGAGTATCAGCGAGAAGAGGGTGATCAGCACTGCCAAAGGCTACAGAGACTCCAGAAAGACCAGGGCTGAGAAAAGGTCATTAGCTTGGTAATTAAGAGATTACTGGTGATTTACACACACTCACACACACCAGAAAAATCATGTACGTGAAACTGGGAGTCTCCATTGTGGACAATGTTTTTCTTTTTAATTATCTAATAAATTCAACATGTATCTTTCAAAGTTGTCTTGCTTGCATATTCTGTTCTTTTCTGTGTATTTTTTTAATGCTTTAATGATCCTCTTTGCTTTCTTTTCCCTTTGTTCCTTTTTTTTTTGTCCAACTCTATCCTTGGTTCCTCTTTCCCTCTCACCCCACCCCCACCCCTTGTTTGTATATAGTTATTTGCAAGTTGTCTCCCCCATTAGAATGTTCCTTGAGAGCAGAGACTGTCCTTTACCCTTCTTTGTGCCCAAAGCACTCAGCACAGTGCCTGGCACATAGTAGGTGCTTACAAATATTCATTTATGAACTGATTGATTTCTAAAGCACAGGTCTGACCACGTCACCCCCACATTCAATAAACTTCATGTTTGTTTAGTGGCTCCATATCACCTCCAGGGTCAAATGTAGAATCCTCAAATTTAAAGCCCTTTCTATCTTTCTCTTTTTTCTTACTCTTTTATTCCTCTTCAGACACTCTACAATCTAGGGATACTAACCTCCTTGCTGTTCCCTGAACAAGACACTCCATCTCCCAACTCTGGACATTTTTACTCCATTCCTAGAATTCTCTGCTTCCTCACCTCCACCCCCTGACTTCTTTTTGCTTTTTTTTTTAATAGGGGAAGTTGGGGTTAAGTGACTTGCCCAAGGTCACAGGGGTAGTTTTTGTGTTAAGTGTCTGAGGTCGAATTTGAACTCAGGTCCTCCTGACTCCAGGGCTGGTGCTCTATTCACTGCTCCACCTACCCCCTGACTTTTTTCAAGTCCCTGACATAATTCCATCTTCTACAGGAAATCTTCCCAACCCTCCTTATGCCAGTGTTTTTCCTCTGTTGCTTATCTCCAGTTTTTCCTGGCCATATTTCATTTGTGCATTGCTGTTTGCGTGTTGCCCCCCACCTTTATTAAACTTCTTGAGAGCTGAGCTTGTCTGCTGCCTTTCTTTGTATTCCTTTGTGCGCAGTGAAGGGCCTGACACAGTGAGCATTTAATAAGTCCTTGTCGACTTGACATGGAAATGCTCATTTTATTTCATTTTGTTAAGTTCAGATTAAAAAAAGTCATAAAAACCCCAAAGAGGCAGGGAATCTGGTTCAAATGAGGAGCAGCAGAAGGTAGGAGGAGACCTAGGAGAGAGAGCAGTGCCAAGAAAACCCAGAGAGGGGGGAGCATGGGGGAGGGGAGTGGGCTCACTGGTGTCAGATGCTGCCAAGAGGTGGACTGAGGCGTTTGGAAGTTAAGGTTATAAGGGGTGGAGAAGTGAAAGGGAAGTGAGAAGAAAGTGGAAGCTTTTTCTAGGAGTTTGGTTATGAAAGGGAGGAGGAGCTTAGGAGCCTGGCTCCAGGGTTGGTAGAATGAAGTGAAGGTTTTTAAGACTGACAAGTGTGGGAACTTCAGTTTATTTGTTTATTTTTGAGGTTAAAGTACCAACTCCCTCAGGCAACACCCTTGCATTTAAACAGGTTTTCTGAAAAGAAAACTTTGATGTACTAGAGGAACTGTAGGGGTTATAGGCTCCGGAGCTGGCAGTTGGAGAAGGTATTTTCGAGTAGAAAAAGCCAACAACGTGCCTCAATCACAGCATCTGAGTGTCTGCTTAATCTCCTAAAATCATAAATTTAGAGCTGCAAGGAATCCAATTCCCTCACCCCCCTTTCAAGAATGAAGCAAAGAAACTTTCAGTGACTTGGCCAGGGTCACACAGCTAGTAAGTACATGAAGTTAGATGTGAACCCAGGCTTTCTGATTTCAAGTCTAGGGCACCATTCACTAAATCACATTGCCATCCCCCTTAGGTGTAGGTCTGGATTTGGAAGGTTAGTGATGTATGGTTAGAACAGTTGGAGGAGAAACCACTAGTCTGATATCTGGGCACATTTGTAAGAAATAGGGAAAGAGAGATTTTTAATTAGAGACCCTTCATTAAAGATCTGGAGGACTGTGGAATACTGCATATCACACATTAAAGATCTGGAGTGTGAAATATTCCATATATACTATCAGGGTCTAATACAGTTGGCTCTTTTTTTCTCTCTTCTGTTTTAAAAAATTGTTATCAGGGTCAAGTTACTGCCTTTAGGAGGTAGGGAGTAATACATTCGGAACTGAATATGATGTAAAAACAAAACATATAAGGTTAATTTTTTTTAAAGAAATTTGGGACTTAATCCCAATTGCCTTGCCTTCCTCCCTCCAGAAAAAAATTCAGGGAGAAAGGGAGATAATTGAGAAGATGTTACAGAAGAAACGGGATCGTAGGAGATCTTGGTGCTTGCAAAAAGGGCCACCTCATCCTCTGAGCCTGGAGCAAAGGAGAGGGGAGTCAAAGGATGATGAAGAAGTGATTTGAAGTGTGGAGCTAGGGATAAGAAAGAGTCTAGGAGAGACGGCTTCAATTTTTAAAAATTGAATTTTGAGACAAAGTTCTTTGCTGTCAAATTACTCAACCTTACTCACTCTTAGTTTTCTCACCTGTCAAGGGAGGGGATTAAAGATCAGCTCTAAGGTCTTCCATTTCCCTAACTCCCATGATCCTTTAGGTTTAAGGGCTCTGGTCACACTGCTAGTAGGTAGCTGCTAAGATTTCAGATATATGTGCACCCATGTGCACAATGCTATAATAAAAATACTAATACTTTTAGGGTTTCAAAGCACTTTACATAATTATTTCATTTGTCCTTCGCAACATCGCTGTGAGGTCAGTAATATAACTCTTGCAAGTTTACAAAGTGCCCTACAACTATTCTCTTATTTTGTGCAAACAACGATCCTGGCAGGGTGCGTGTGTGCGCTCTATTATGATCTCCATTTTACAGAAGGAAAATGAGGTTGAGAGAGAGTAAGTGATTTGTGCAGCAAATCTGAGGTCATATTTGAACTCTGGTCTTGCCAACTCCAGAACAGTGTGGTCCAGTCAGAGGACTTGAGTTCAAATTCTATTTGGTATCCTTAGGCAAATCTCTTAACTTTCCCCGGACTTCAGTTTCCTCAATTATAAAGGCCATTTTGCAGATGAGGAGACTGAGGTCCGGGAAAATGAACCAATTAGTTCAAGATCACACAGCTAGGAAGAGCTGGAGGTGGAATTGGAATCGAGTAGCGTCACTCCAAGTTCAACGCTTTTCACACTGCGCCACGCAACCTCCAATGTCCACCTTTACAAGGACATAAGCACAGGTAGTCTCTCTCACAAATACAGACACTGCTAATATGTAAATTAAAAAAAAAACCAAACAAACCCAAATCTGAAGGCCTTGTCTGGGCGGGGACTGAGTGGAGTGGGGCGGGCCAGGGCGTCGGCTCTGCTCCGAGCGGTCACTCTTCCCCATGAGAGGCGAGCCACAGCGCAGAGAGTCCCTGACGCGCACACCATGGCCGGAGCCAGGGCTCTCCAGGAACCCCGAACACGTCTGGGGTGCCGCACTGGATGAGCAGGGAGCCGCTGGAGGGCTATGGGGGACCGGGAGCACAATAAGAAGCGCCTGCTGGAGCTGCTGCGGGCAGCTGGCACCGGTAATGGGGTGTGCGCCGACTGCGGGGCGCCAGGTAAGAGACCCAGAGACCTCGGAGTCCCGGCTGCGCCTGGTGATAGCCCATCCCCCGACCTGGACCCTTAGCATCCAGAGCCGCCCAGCAGTCGGACGTACACCCGACTGAAGTCCTCAGTCTTCTCTTGCATCTGCCTATCTACTGGCTCCCTTGCCCAAACCCGCTTTTCCCTCCTCATTGTCTTGGTATTTCCTAGCCCAGTCTTTCCTATACCCTTAGAAATGGACCTTCCAGTAGTTTGTCTTCACTCTGATTCACTGTTCTTTCAACGAGGCTGTTGAGCATTCAGTAAGACTCCTGCTCGGGTGAGGTGTCCACCTGTTGGGGGAGAGGGGGAGTGGGAGGATTTTGAAGTTAAGAAGGCACTCCCTTAAAATGCTTTCTAAGAGTTGGTGTTGGGATGGAAATTAGAGCCAGTAGCCCTGATTCCCAGACTCGCTCAAAGCCAGGTTTTTCTCTACGTGTCCCTTAGGCTGTGCACCAGCCCCATCCCCACGCACCACAATCCACCCCTGCTTCCCAAAGTGCCAGCAGCACTCTGGGCTATCTGTTTGCACCTCAGTCTCACCCCAGCCCACTTTTCTAGCGTCCTCTCTTCCCTCTGCAGATCCCGACTGGGCCTCTTACAAGCTGGGGGTTTTCATCTGCCTGAATTGTTCTGGAGTGCACCGGAACTTCCCTGAGATCAGTAAAGTGAAATCGGTCCGACTCGACTTCTGGGATGACAGTGTCGTGGAGGTAGAAGGGGGAACGGGGCTAGAAAATCACAGGCGGAAGAATGTCAGAGATGACAGGGACTCCCGGATTCTCTCCTTTTATAGCGGAGGAAACTGAGGCTGGGAGAGAAGCGATTTGCCCAAAGGCACTTACATTCTGCTGAGGAGACAACAGTCTGGCGACCAAAAGCTTGTCATACCACATAACTCCATGTCAGATACCTACACGGAGGGGAATTGAACTCAGGTCTCTTGCGTCCCAAGCCAGTGCTTTTCCCCCAACACCAAGAAAGGGGGATGACCCGGCCAAGAAACGCTGAACCCAAAGCAGCAGTGTTCAAGGCTGGCCCCACATATTCCCATCTCTCAGATGTAAAGATGATACTAATGGGTTGCCCTGGGGCTAATCTTCCTTTATCCCTGCTCAGGCACTGGACCTCTGATTTCACTGGTATAGGGAACTCCTAGATGAGAAATTCCCTCTACCGAGACAGATCTGACCCCTTCTCTACAATTTAGTCTTAGAGAGTTGCCTTGGGCACTGCAAGGTTAAGTCGAGTCAACCATCCCTAGTAATTCAGCATTTATTATGCACTTATGTGTCTGGCACTGTGTTAAGAGCTAGAGAGAAAAAGAAAAGACAAAAAATAGTCTCTGCCCTCAAGGAATTTACATTCCAAAGCGGCAGTCAGAAGCAGGTGCATAAGTAGATATATGCTAGACACCACGGAGCAGTTTAAAGGTCAAGGCTCTAGCACCTGGCAGAGGACCAGGAAAGACTTCCAATGGAAGGTGACATTTGAGCTGAGCCTTGAAGGAAGCCAAGGATTCAACAGGGAGGGGGAGGAGAGGAAGATGGGGAGAGGAGGGAGAGGGGGAGTATTCTAGGCACAAGGGACAGATCTGTACAAAGGCAAGGAGATGCAACATGGAAAGGCATATGTATGTATTTAAGGAACATGTAATTCTGGCAGGATCACAGAGTGTGTGGTGGAGGGGAGCCAGTCAGTATGTGCTGGGGAAGGTGTTAGAGTCAGGTCTTCCCGGTTCAGCAGCCATCTCTCTCCCATTGTCAGGCTGCCTCCCTCACAGAGGGTAGAGGTGGCTGTAAAATCCCCAAATATCGGATAATCCCCCCTAATCTCTCTGACTGGGGAAAGAGAACCCAGTCCTCCCCCCACCCCAAAGATTTACCTCTTTACAGCTCAGCTCAGGTCGATGTTAAAATGAGAATGCAAGATACATTTTGGCATAGTAGACAGAAACTGACTTACTTCGAGTCTTCGAGTCAGTAAGACCTGAGTTCAAATCCCAACTCTAACACATATTGACATTGAAACTTTAAGTCATTTAAGCTCTTAGTGTCGCAGGAAAACTCTCCAAGACTGTATGGTGCAGAGCCGCTGTCAAGCTGTAGCAGTGAAGGGAGTTTCCTACAACAAAGAAATCACACACACACACACACACACACACACACACACACACTTGCATTTCCAGACCTATAGCACGCTGATGGCTAGGAAACTGTCCACAAATGTGCTGGTTACTAAGCAACTAACTGGGTGTTTATATGATCCCCCAGGTAATCTAGAAAGTGAACATGGATGATAGAGAGTTAACTATGTCCATGCACAAATATTTTAACTAAAAGGTTCACTGTGACAGAGCAGAGAATGCTTGGGGATTTGGAATCAGAAGACTTTGGTTGTCTTCCCAGCTTTGCCTCGTCTGAACTCTGTGACTTTGGACAAGGTCCTTGAACCTTTTAAAATCAGTTTTCTCATCTGTAAAAAAGGGAGGATAATAATAATGCTTGTAGGTGGTTCAGGTTGTGAGGATCAAGGGAAAGAACATGGGCAAAGAGTGTGTAAGCTTTGTATAAATGTTAACAGTGATTATGGCAGGATTGGCATTCTGTTCCTCCCTGGGCACTCATCTATCCTGGTCGGTGATGGTCCAGCAGTAGCCACTGTTTTCAGCACCCCCTGTAGTTTGTCTCAGGGGCTACAAGATGTCAAAGCATCCAGGTCAAAAGGGAAAAATCAGATGTGTGGCTAATCCAATTGTTAAGCCCCTAAATGCTTCTTCCTGTCTGCAGGCATTTACCTGGTTCAATAATGTGGATACTTCTGCTCTCCTGGCAGGCAATCCTGGCAGAGCCTGCTCTTCCACTATCCTGGCCAGCAGTATGCCAGTCTGGTCTGTCTTCCCCATTGGTTCCCCAGCTGCCTGTGGTTAGAGCTCACCATTGGAGCTTGGAGACATTAAGCTTATGGCAGAATTGCCAGCCCTGACTCTAGGACCAGGACAGCAGCCTCTTCCCGTGACCATGGAGTGCCTCCCTTGAAATACAGGAAAGGATAGATTTGTCTGCACATTCTGTGGTTTCGTTTCACATTTTAGGTTCTAAGATCATGCAGGGAAATGGGGGAGTGCAAAGGGCAGGGGGGAAGGGCGGGGGCTGGAGAGGAGGAAGGGCCCAGGCCCAGACACTGATGCTTCAGAGACCAGTCACCAAGCTGACTTTTGTTTTTCAGTTTATGACACGAAACGGAAACCTCTGTTCCAAGGCAAAATACGAAGCAAAAGTCCCCGCTTTCTACTACATCCCCCAGTCTGAGGACTGCCTGTAAGTGGGGTTCTTTTAGGGTCTGAGACAGTCCCCCTCCCATTACTATCATCCAAGTCAAAGAACCCTCTGTCATGGACCCTCAAGCCCTCATAAAATCATACATTTAGAGTTGGAAGGGTCTTGGAAGGCCATTATGTCCAATTCCCTCATTTTACAGATGAGAGATGAGAGGTCCTCAGGCTAAGAAAGGTTAAATTACTCATCCAAGATAGCACAGTTAAGAAGTGTCTGAGGAAGGATTCAAACCCAGGTCTTTCTGACATCAAGCCCAGTGCCTGATATGCACTATATCATTCTGATCTTCAAGCTCTTTCATCTCTCCTTGCTCACGGAAAGAACTGATGCTTGGTTGGCTACTAATCTAACCAGAATTTGGGTCACAGAATCACAGAATCTGAGAGCTGAAAAGCTCCTCAGCAGCCTTCTAATGCAGACCCTATAAGAAAGGAACCCCCAGGATATTCCACCAGACAAGTGGTTGTCTAGTTTTTTTTGAAGACCCACCAGGAGGGTGAACCTGCTCATTCTGAAGGCAGCTTATTTATTCCCCTTTGAGACAGCTCTAAATGTATATGTTTTTCCTGATATCAAGGCCAAAGTCTTCTAGGTGACTTCATCTTCAGAGAGGCAGTGTGATGGAGGGGAAGTCTCATTGGCATGGCAGCTAGGAGTCTTGGGTTCTACTCATAGTTTCTTCATTAGTTAGTATGACCTTTGACAAGTCACCACCCTTCTGGGGGAAATCCCATTTCCTCCCCTGAATTTGTATTAAATAGCTTCTAAGGTCCCTTCAAGCTCTGGTAAATCCTGGTTCCAGAAGAAACTGGGTTGACTAGGAGTCAGGAGTGAATGTTGGATAGAATGGGTTCTGACTTCTCTCTTTAAAAAAAAAAAAAACATTTTAATTCCACTTTTCTTTGCATGTTCAAGTCACATTTACTCCCAAGAAATAAGTTTTGGTTTCTTCATTTCCTTTGGGGCATCTTTTGAGTAATCTCCTCTTCTGGCTTAGGAACGAGTTTTTCATTTTCAGTAAATATCATATCAAAATTTTAAGGAGAACTCATGTGTGAGAGGATTGGTCCAGGAACTCTGTAAGCATACCTGCATTTTGGGAGCCTTATTAATCTGGACAGACTTAATTAATTAATTGATCTGGACAAGAGAATCCACATCCAAACCTTTTGGCTCTCCACCACTTTCTACATTTTTGAGCATATGCAGCAAGAACTCCATGACCCTCTCTGCTTACCTTGGCCATACCTGTCAACTCCCCTGTTATACTGACAGGAAAGAATATGTTGTTTCTTTAATGACACCATCTTTATGTATTTGATTCCTTTTCAGATATGGAACCTTGATGGCTTGGGTAGTTTCATGGGTATTCTTGAGATGGAGTTGAGATCTGACCCCCTTGACTTGCATGGTTTTGTGGGCTTCTTTGGATCTAGTGACCATCTCACCATTTAAAATGATTGCCTAGGATGGCTCAAGGGAAGAACCAAGTTTCCTTTACAAGAGATAGTACTGATTGTGCCCCAAACTCAGCCTGTTCACTACGTAGCAGCCTAAGTAGGTTGGTAAAAGTAAGTTAAAAAGGTAAAAAGCCAGGTATCTCCTAGCTTTGGAATAAAGTAAGTAGAATGTAAACTCCCTGAGGGCAGGAACTGAGTTTTGTCTTTGCATTACCCAGAACTTAAGTGTTGGTAGGCATCTGATAAAGTACTTGTTAACTTGAATTGAATTGAATTGGGGAGAAAGTTTTGAAATGCAGTGAAAGGGTTTGAAATGTTCTAGAGTGAGGCATTGGATCCCAGAGGCCAGTCTTGCCATTCTAAGGTTGCTGTCCTGAAACAGCGGCTGTAATGGTATGGAGTAGATGCCCTTCGAGTGAAGGTGATGATAACTGGCATAGATAGATAGATAATAACTAATAATAATAGCATTTACCATATGCAGAAATTGATGCTAAGCACATTACACATCTTCCTGAGTCCATCTCCAGTGCTCTCTCCACTGTAACACCTGGTTTCCCCTATATATCCATATCTAACCAAATTGATATCTGTACTATCTATATCCATATCTATATCTATCATGTCAGTTTTCAAAGAGCTTTCACGACTTATTTGATCCAACCCTATGAGGGCCATAAGGGAGGCATTTCTTTATCTGGAATGGATGGAAAAGCACTTTTTAAGTACTCCCTCCATTCCAAGCTCTCTGCTAAGTGCTGAGCATACAAATGGAAAATCCAGACAGTCCCTGCCCTCGAGGAGCTCACATTCTAATTGGGAGATAGAGCACCTACAAGAGGGCTCCTCTTCATGTTCTCTTTATGGAAGGACAAGGCCAGAAAGACTTGGGTAGGGAAAGGGTAGAGCAGAAGGCAAGGTCCTGAGAACCTGGGGAAGCAATGTCAGGGAAGATGGTTCCCTACCTAGAGGACAGTGCCTTCAAGAGTTAAGAGCAGGGGCAGCTAGGTGTAGCTAGGGCAGCCCTGGAGTCCAGGAGGACCTGAGTTCAAATCCAGCCTCAGACACTTAACACAAAAACTAGCCATGTGACCTTGGGCAAGTCACAACCCCAATTGCCCCTCAAACAAAAAAAAAAGAGTGAAGAGTGGAGTAGGGCTTGGGGATGTCTCCAGAAGAGATGTAGGTCATGGAGGGGGTCAGAATCCAATCGGTGATGGAAGACACAAATCTGCATAATGGTCATCATATTGCTTGCCTTCTTAACGGGTACGGAAGGAGCTGCAATGAGGGAGAGAATTTGGAACTAAAAATATAAAAAGAATCTTAAAAATTGACATTAAAAGTCTATAAAAAGAAAATGCAAATATTTAAATGGAAGGAGTTGGACTAAGTGACCTTTAAGACCTTCTTTCACCTCTAAATCCAGGATTCTAGGATCCTACTTTACCAATGGCTTAGGCTCAACAGGCTCAGAGAGATTAAACCATTGCCTAAGATCACGAAGCTAGGAAGCTAGTATGGGGCTGTACCTCTGGTTTCCATCCAGCTATAGGAATTTCATCAAGAGCTTAAAAGTGAGACTGGTGACATTGCACAGTCCTCCTTCACTCACATCAAATTCAATTGCAAGTCATATGATCATCTCCCTGATGTTGTGGTCCTCTTCCAGAGCAAAGAACAAACCAGTTAACTAACTACAGCCTTTGTCTCTTCAGGGTCTTAAAGGAGCAATGGATCCGAGCCAAATATGAGAGACAGGAGTTTGTGGCTGGCAGCCTCACCTGGACCATCTCTGGTAAGGCAGATTCTACCATTAAAGTCTGTGTATTTATGGGCACAAGGAGATGTGACTTCAGTGTCGTGGGCAGAATTTTAACAGAGGGATGCTGGCTGCCCAGTTTTGTTTTATGTAAAGATAATAGATTCAAGGTAGGAAGAGTCCTTAAAGATGAGGTAGTCTGATTCCTTTTCTGTGATTTCACTCATAGAGGGAAATTTTTGATGAGAAAACTTACTTTATGTCCACCAGTAGCAGATCAGAACCTGCCCTGTAATTTATTGTAGGAGAGTTTCACAAGACACTGAAAAGTTGTAACTTTCCCAGGATCATATATTTATTAGGGACCTTAGAGGCTAACGAATCCAATTGCCTCCACTTTACAAAGAAGGAAACTAGACCCAGAAAGAGTAAAAGGTTTACCCAGAGTCACACAGCCGTGTTGCGTCTGACATAGGTCTTCTTGCCTCTGACACTGGCTCTCCACACTCCGTGATGGAGGAGAAGGCGCTGCTGGTTTCCATCCTTCTCATCTTTTTCGATGGATTTCAGCTAGACATAATTCTGGGACTTTGGGCTATTGCCCAAATAGATAAAATCAATGCTGTTTGCAGAGGAATCCCCCCTTCTTCTACGGGAAGCCTTTCCCAGCCTGTCTTGATTCTAGTGCTTCCCTTCTGCTAATTGTTAACGGTTTATCCCGAATAGAACTTGCTTGCGCGTGTTTGTTGGCGTGTTGTTTCCTCCATTAGACCGATCTCCTTGAGAGCAGGGACTGTCTTTTGCTTTTCTGTGCATTTCCCCCTGCTTAGCGCAGTGCCTGGCATACAGTAGGCACTTAACAAGTGCTTGTTGATTGAGTAACTGATTATGATTACCAAATAAGTGTAGTCAGTTTTCAGCTATCTGGGGCCAATGAGAAGGACCAGTAGCACAGATAATACAAACACCATCTAATTCCGGAGAACCTGGCACAGTGGACCACACCAGCATAGGTTCAAGTTGCTTAGCCTCCCCAAGGCTCAGTTTAGTCATCTGTAAAATGGAGATAGTACTGTGCCACCTTCTTCATGAAGGTGGATCAAATCAAATGAACCGAGCTTTCTATAGGGCTCTGAAACCATAAACTGCTATGTGTTTGAGCTCTTGTTGCCAGGAAGATCTGGGTTCAAGTCCTACCTCTGATTGAAAATGGCTGCATGACCCTGAGCAAGTCATTTGACTTGTCCAAGGCAACCTTCTAAGATAATACGTTACCTGCATTGGTAGAGGGAGTTTCCTCACTTGAGCATTTCCCTTACTAATGAAATAATAGGTCTAGTCCTTAGCCTTAGTCCTATTAAGTCATTATGATTAGACTACAGAATGTGTTAATGGAGATTAAGTGAATTTATATATAGTACTTTGGGATAGCCAGTCTGGGATTTTCTATTTACAGGATCAGAGACAAAGAGCTGAAAGGGATCTCTAGTTCAACCCTTGAGTTTTATAGATGAGGAAACTGAGGCCCAGAGAAATAAAATTGCTTTCCTAAGTCACACAGAGAATTATAGCTCTAGAGCTTGAAGGGACGAGCTCTCTGGTGGCTCTGATGGCCCAGAGACCTCTTTAAAAAACAATTCGTTTGTTTATTTTTCCAGCTTCCTCTTTTAAATACTGCTACAGTTAATTCACAAATTAAATAACCCATATGTGAATGACAAAACTGCATTAGATTTGGTGGATCCTTGGGGAAAGGGGTCAGCAATGGCTCTTCTCACTTAGGACAGAGGTCCTTAACTTAGAACTTCTGAAGTACAGTGTCCCAAAAGTCTTAGGGCTTTTTCAAAAATAGCTTTGGACACCTGGCATCTATCTCTGCTCTCATTGATGCTAATGCCACTCAGAACACCAATCAGAATGCCTTCTCATCCTTTGCTTTTTTTTTTTTTGAGTGCTTTTCCACATTCCTCCAGAGAAGATCTCCCCAACATTCTGATGGCCTCCTAACTCCTTTATCATCTCAGTGATAGTTCTGTGGTCTGTTAGGCAGTCCATCTGCTCATCCTTGCTCTGGTCGCATGACTGGCTTAACTCTTCCACATTAGACACATCTTTGATGTTTTCTTTTTTGCCCACTTTTGGGCATGTTTGTGCTTTCATTATGCTGTGGACTGCTTGGACCCCTATGTGTCTTCCATAGGCATTATCTACACTTTTGATCCTTTTGATAACAATGAAGATGACTCTTTGGAGTTGACAAAACTCTTTATGTGTATTATATAACTCCATAAGGAGAGTGCTGCTGGTATTATCATCAAGATTAAGAAATTGAGGCTAAGAGAGTTATCCGTGGTCATCCATGGTAACACACCTGTTAAGTATCAGAGGCTGGGTTTGGGTCAATTAATCAACCAACAAGTAGTTATTAAATACCAGGTTCTGCTTTAGGTGAAGAGCATACCTCCTAATGCAGGTCTCACCTGAGTCCAAGTCCCATGCTTCTTCCGCCATATTCTTCTGGACAACATTTGGCGGCAGGGAGCAGCTTCCAGTCTTGTTGAACTGAAGTAACCGAATCAATCCAGGGTTTCTTTGGTGAGGGGATTTAGGAGTAGGGCCATAGACATTGATGGGTCTGTTTCTCATATTTGTTGACTAAAGGCAACCGAGAAGGTTACCTATGGAAGCGGGGAAGGGACAACGGACAGTACCTGAAGAGGAAGTTTGTCCTTCTGGCAAAAGAAGGCTTTTTGGAATACTACACTAAAGAAGAGGTAAGTGTTACTGTTGGTTCTGATAGGTTGGAATAGAGTTCCGAATCTGGGTTTATAAACTTGTTTTTTTAAAAAAATTCAATAATTGCATTTCAGTATAATTGATTTCCTTTGTAATTCCATGTATTATACTTTGTGCATTTGAAAAATGTTATTCTGAGAAGGGGAACATAGATGTTACTGGATTGCCAAAGGGATCTATGATACACACAAAGGTTAAGAACCCCAGGATCAATAGGGTCAACCATTATCCCGATAGAGGGATCAACTGTGGTCAATTCTACCCTAGTACCAAGGGTATTCTTAAACTACAGCAATGAATGAAAAATGGTTGTTAAGCTCTTACTATCCTTTTAGAGCTGGGATAGATAATTGAGGCAGTCCCTGCTCTCAAAGAGCTCACATTTTAATTAAAAGGATATAATACATAAAGGAGAGCAGCTAGGTGGTACAGTGGATAGAATGCTGGTTTGGGAGTCAGGAAGACCTGAGTTCAGATCTGGCATTAGACATGTACTCTCTTAGACATGTACTATCTGTGCACGTCCCTTAACCCTGTTTACCTCAGTTTCCTCATCTGTAAAATGAGCTGGAGAAGGAAAAAGCAAACCTCTCTAAGTATCTTTGCCAGGGAAACCCCAAATGGGGCCAATGAAGAGTTGGATATGACTGACAAATGACTGAACAACAACACATAGAGGAGAGTTCATTCTCATGTTCACTATATGTTAGACAAAAAGGCCAGGAAGTACTTAAGCTAGCAAGGCAGATGGCAAGGCCCAAAGGACCTTGGGTATTAAGAGAAGTCAGCATCCAGCTAACAGTGCAAATGGCAAATCTTTAAAAGGAGGGAGCAGGACTAGATGATCTCCAAGGGCCCCCTGGCTCTAAATCTATGGACCCAAGATCCCTCTTTACCAATGAAGAAACTAACTCAGAGAGGTTAAACCCTTTGCCTAAGGTCATGAAGTTAGGAAGTGTTTGACCCAGAGCTGGAGCCAAGGTCTCCTGATGCCTTGACCATGTCTCCCTGAGCTCATTGAACAGGGCAAGAGAGTCAGTCAGTAAGCACTGATTATGTATCAGGCACAGTGCTAAGTGCTGGGGATACAAATGCAAAATCAGACCCTGCCCTCAAGTAGTGTACATTCTCATGGGAGTGACAACATGAAGGTAAGAGGCAGGACCTGACCCTGGAAGGGAATACTCTTTTTTTTTTTTAAAGCAATCGGGGTTAAGTAACTTGCTTAAGGTTACACGGCCAGGTGTTTCTGGGTGGGTACTAAGTGTCTGAGCCTGGATTCGATCCCCAGGTCATCCGGACACTGGGGCCGGTTCTCTTACTCGCTGTGCAACCTGGCTGCCCCAAGGGAAAACTCTTGAAGCTGTGGTAGCTGAGTTGGACATGTGAGACTGTGAATATCTGTAGGTTAGCTGAATTAGGAGCTGAGAGGCATTTGATGGAAAGGGCCACCATGCTGCCTATCACTCTCCTTTCATTCATCTACTCATTCAATAAACACTTATTAAGTGCCTACTATGTGTAGAGCATTAGGGAGATAGGAAATATGAATAATAAAGGGGCTCTGCCTCCAACAACTTCTAGTCTAGTAAAGGGATTATTTCTGCAAGGTGATTTGTTTCTCTTTCAGGGAAAAACACCCAAAGCTGTCATCAGCATAAAGGACTTGAATGCCACATTCCAGACAGAGAAGATAGGAAACCCACATGGGCTGCAGATCACCTACAAGAGAGATGGCAATACTAGAAACCTCTTTGTATATCATGAGAGTGGGAAGGTAAATAGCTCAGAGCCCCTTTTAGGATTCCTGGCCAGGGTCCTCTGGCTGACTAATGTAATCTCTGTTCTTAATCACTCTCCTCAGTATCTTGACATTCTCCCTCCGTGGATGAAAGGCATTACCTTAACTAACCTCTAATCACTAAATCTGGGGGGCATCAGAACAAGGCAGACCAGAGACCAGGCAACCCCAGGGGCAGGGTTTTTTTTTTAGGTAGTAATGAATCACAAAGAGGAAATCAATTAGTATGAGGGAGTCCTGGGGGTATAGGGAGTCCACTGAGGGTAGAAGATTTAAGTTCAGTGTGAGGGTGGTGGTGGATGGGATGCCCAATCAGAGAAATTGGAGGAGAGCAATTGGGTACCTTGGTCCGAAATGTAGTGAAGCAGTTCAGGTTGAGAGGTCCAGGGGATCAGCATGAGCATAGAGGGACAGGAAGGGAGCAAAGGGTCAAACACAGAGGTGGAGATGGAGTCTGGTCTGTAGTTTGGGGAGACCAGGCAACAGAGAGTCTAGAGAATCCAAGTAGAGAGAGGCTGAGCAAGGGACCAGTCCTTGTTTTAAATAGTCCTGGGCTTTAGTATAGGCAAGACGGAACCATTCAGATCTTGGCTCTGCTACTAACCATCTGTGGGACCTTAGATAAGTAACCCGATCTCTCAAGCTCCTTTTAATCATCTATAAAATGGAAATATTTGTTCAATCTACATCACCTTGGGAGAGTCAAATGATAGAATTCTGTAAAGCAGTTTGTAAATGTTACATAAATGCCAGTCGTCATTATCTTTATTATTATCAACAATGGGGTAATTAATACCAGTTGTAGGGCAGAGGCTACCTGTTTTAGGTTTTCAGCTCCCTTCTTGGTGTGACCAATTGTAGGCTGGCCAATACCTGAGAGCCTCAGAGAAAAGCAGAAATCTATAGAGACCAAATGTTTTTTCTTGATTTGTAACCAACAATAGAGGAGGAGGGGACCTTCTGGGAATCCTAATACCTGTCCCTGTCATAGGAATACAGATTGGGAGGCATGTAGTATGGTAGAGAGGCCAGTCTTGAAATCCGAAAGGCCTGAGTCCATGTCCTTCTTCTGAAACATTCTAACTCCATCACCCTGGGCAAGTCATTTTAACTTTTCAGGGTAAAGGCAACAAGATTAGGTCCCAGAAAAGATGTGGCATTTTCACTGGTAGAGGGAGTTTCCAAACTGGGAATTCCCTCTGCTAATAAAATCACAGGTATGAATCTACCCAGTGGAATGTTGGTAAATGTTTAACAGCTGACTCTCCAGAAAAAAAAAGTACACATGACATGCCTTCTAGTTTACTTCTCTTTATTGTCATTTTCTCCATCACTTTATTAAGTAAAAAAAAAATAAGTCAAGTCCTGATTTGTACTGTTTACAAATTTCTGAGGTATAAATACTCACCCGGACAATTCAACCATTGGCTTTGGTGAGCTGGTTGGAGTTGTTCCCAGAGACCACAAAAAGAATCCAAGTTAAATCTGAAAAGAGCCTTAAGAGGTCATTTAATGGAACCTCTCATTTTACAGAGGGACAAATTGAGATCCAGAGAAGTAAAATATCGTCTCCAAGACTACACAGGTGGTAGGTAGGACCAAGATTAGGAACTAAGGTCTTCTGGTTCCAAATCCAAGGCTCTTTCCATGCACCCCTCATTTCTCACAGTGTGCTTGGAGCAGTTCTGACAATAGCCACCAAGCCTAGACTCATCCTGAATAGCAGCCTGAACAAGTTGGGTCTTCAATACTCCCTGGCTCCTGACTCTAGTTCTGCACCTCCCAAATGCCATTTTCTGCTATCTGCGCAGCCCACTTCAAGGGACACACTCACTCAGTCAATAAGTATTTACCAGTCACTTTTTCAGTGCCAGACACCTTATAAACCTGAGGAAAGAAAGGGAAAAACATGGTACCTACCCTCAAGGAACTTACCTTCTAATGGTGTAGATATTATGCAAACAACTCTGTACTTATAATATATAACCAGATCAAATGGAAGGCACTTTTGAAATGTCAGTAACATTTTGGCTGCTCGTGTTATATACTGTGAAAGGATTGAGCATGGATGCTGATAGTCCCATGATCAAGGCCAGTCTTTTTAAAATTTTTTTTTAATTTTGAATTTAATAAAGCCCTTCCCAGCTACCCTCCCTGCCTCCCTGCCCAACATTCCCATATAGAAGAGAACAAAAGATTATTTTACATAAAACTGAAGCTCTCTATTATGTAGGGCTTGCTTTGAAAAATTATATATATATATGTATATATATATATATATATATTATTAGGCCAATCTGTAACTTTCAAAGCTGTGCTGCTTGTCTATGCTTCTCTCTAGTCTTCTGTTCTCAGTGTTTTAAAGAAGATGTCTCAGTAATCCCCTTTTTTTTTCTTTTTGAGGCTACTCTGGTCATCTAAGTCAATTGTATTTTAGATAGACTCATGAGATATTTTGATGTTTTAATTTGGTCAAAAAATAACAGGCATTTATTAAGAATCTACTAAGGGCCAAAGTCTGTGCTAGATGCTGGGATTACAAAGGTGAGAAAAGTGGATACAGGCAAATCAGCATAATCCAAAGTGAGATATGACAGGAGCAAAGGAGAGATTCAAAGGGCTTGCAAAGAAGTTGAAGGCAAGACAGACACTTTCATCCGGGCTGGAGGCAGGTTTTGTGGAGGAGATGGTTGAGCTTCAAAGAGAGGGGAGGATGTCAACAAAGAGAGATGAGAAGGATTTGAATTCTAGACATGGGGGAGGACCTTTGGAAATGCCCAGAAGCAGCAGGACAGAGAGGCATATGACAGTCTAGTTTGGGTAGAATGGACAGTAGATGTGAGGAAATTATGTGAAATAAAACTGGAAAGATGGGTTGTAGACAGCCTTGAACTCCAAGGCAAGAAGTTCAGATTTTATCCTTGAGTCAAAAAGGATCCACTGAAAGGTTTTGAGCAGCTCTGTGTTTCTGGAAGAGAGTCTGGTCCATAAACGTGAAGGGTGGATTGAGAGGGTTTGGAGACCATTGAGAAAGACAAAAAAGAATGATGATAAAGGCCTTAAAGCTAGGTTGTGGCTCTGTGAGTAGAGAGGAGACAGATAGAAGAAAGTGTAAAAGTAGGATTGTGACTTAGCAACCTCCTGGATAATAGAGACCAAAGAATTAAGGTAGATAGGACCATCTAGTCAGCCCTGGAAGGGACCTCAGGGAAGGGAAGGGAAGGGGTCCATCTAGTCCAATGGTGTCAAACTCACATAGAAAGGATGGGAGGCCACTAAACCATACACAAGTGTCCTTGGGGCCACATATTGCCTTAGAAAACTACATATTGACATTATCTATTTTATTGTATTTTTATTTATTTTGTTAACTATTTCCCCACTACATTTTAATCTGGTTCTGTTCATATCCCAGAGCATTTTGGGTTGCATCAGGTCTATAGGTCATCTGTTTGATACTTGTGATCTAGTCGAATCTCCTCATTATACAAATAATTAAACTGGAGCCTGATCAAATGAAATGATTTGTCCAAGGTTGTAGAGTAGTAAGTAGCAAAATCCGAATTTGAACTCAGATCCTCAGGTTCCAAATTTAGTGTTTTCCTTCACTACCTCATATTGCAAACTTCAAGGTTAACCATCTCCTCTCACCTTGACACTCATTACCTTCACTTTTTTGTAAACCTGTTGACCTCTTGATACTTCATTGAAATTGATCCTTTCAAAGTTGCCAGTGATCTCTTCATGGCCAATCCAGTGGATTTTTCCTTAAGTCTTCATTGTTCTTGACTTTTCTCCAATGTTGGTCATCCTCTCCTCCTGGACATACTCTTGGGGTTTCGTGACCCTTGTCTTGCTACCTGTCTGGATGCTTCTTCTCCGTTTCCTTTGCTGGATCATGGTCTGAGCATCATATCTCACCCCCTAACTCTGGGTATACCATACACACCCTGAGGCTCTGTCCTAGGCCCCTATTTTTTCTATCACTACATCCTCTCTCTGAGTGATCTCATCAGCTTCCATGGTTCCATTATCATCTCTGTGTAGAAGACTTAACTCCCAAATCCCTATATCCAGCCCTAGACTTTCTCCTGAGTTCCAGTCTTGTGTCACCAACTGCCCAGTGGACATTTCCCACTGGATGTCTTACTGGTATCTCAAACTCAATATCCAATGCAAAACTCACTCTTTCCCCTGTTCTCTTATCTCTTTCTGTTATGTTTCTATTTCTCTTAAGAGCACTACTTTTCTTCTAGGTGCCTAGGTTCATAACTTTGAGAATCATCCTTATTCCTAACTCTCCCTTACCCAACATACTGATCAGCTGCCAACACTTGTTGACTCACCTTGTTGATGGATGTGATATATTATATCTATCTCCTCTCTTCTCACATTTCTACCACCCTACCTCTCCTCTGACTCATAATTAGGCTCCCTGCCTCAAGGTCCTCCAACCCAACCTCCACACAGCTACCAAAGTGATTTTCCTCAAGTGCATGTTTTTCCCTATTGCTCCCCTATTCAATAAACTCCAATGTGTATTGGTTTATTGGCACTTCAGTTTCCTCATATATAAAGTGAGATTAGACTAGATAGTCTCTGAGGGCTCCAACTCTAGATGTAGGATCCTATGCTTCCATGCTCCATCTCCTGGGAGGCTGGAGGTTACAAGTCTTGCAGTGGTTTCCCAGGATCACAGCAACTTCTGTTTCAACCAAGGCTCTCTATTGACTCTAGGATCCAATAGAATTTCCTCTTTATCTCAACATTTTATAATTTCCATTTTTGTTTAAGGTTTTATAATGTGCATAATTACTAGTACAACTCTTAGTATACATAAATTTATAAATATAATATACGTAATTTATAAATTAGTAAATACGCATTTTTTTTTTTTACTGATTTTTACTGATAGGGATAGATGATAAAAAATGTTTGGAGAATGCAAATATAAAGGACTTTTTCTTGGAGTTTAGGAGGGAAGCAGGGTCAAGATTTGGAATAATGCTTTGAAAATTAGACAAGATTATGTAGAATAAGAGAATACTAATCGTGTTTTTTTTTTGTGGGGGTGGGGGGGAAGGAGCTGAGTGTCGTGTGGCTGAGTAGATGGCACATGACTGATACTCTTTATCAGTCAGGAAAGCTATCTAATCTCCACTCCCCAGAAGTAGGGAGCCTGGCTCCCCACTTCACTGACTGCCTTGGCCCTATTTTTATGTATTTCTGCAGGAGATAGTGGATTGGTTCAATGCCCTCCGAGCAGCCCGTCTACACTACCTGAAAATAGCCTTTCCTGAGCTCCCAGAGTCCGAGGTGAGCTACACAAGAGCCCTAATTTCAATGGATTTTTCTACATTCCTCCTGCTCCATCCCTATGCTACAATCTTTAATTTTCTCCTGAGTCTCAGTCCTGCTGAGCAGAGACACGTTTATGCCCAGTCTTCTATGAAAAGGGAAGAGGGAAGAAATTCCTGTTCTTTGGATTTCCCAAGCACCCCAGCCCTGAGCCTTTGTCAGGATGGATTGGGAGTTATGGGGTTGAAAAGGTCCTCTTTTGCTTTTAAACTGAATGCCAGGAGACCCTGAGACTCATTGGAGGGTAGGCTCTAAAAGGAGCCAAAGACCTGCCCTTGAAATGAACTAACTGTATGACAACTACTTTGCACCTTAGTTTCCTCATCTGTAAAGTGAGATTAGACTAGTCTCTGAGGGCTCCAATTCTAGATGTAGGATCCTATGCTTCCATGCTCCATCTCCTGGGAGGCTGGAGGTTACAAGTCTTGCAGGGGTTTCCCAGGGTCACAGCAACTTCTGTTCCAACCAAGGCTAACAAAGAATTTTACCAGCCTCCTTGGGGACACCTTTGCAACCAGGATGATGGTGATGATGATAACAGTAACTCACACCCTTGAGAATTTTAAGGTTTACAAACCACTTTTCTCCCAATAACATTATGCGATAGGTGGTGTTTTTATCATCCTCATTTTATTTTTTAAGCATTTGGGGTTAAGTAACTTGCTCAAGGTTACCAGTTATTTCTGGGCATGGTTACTTCCTTATATAAAGATGGAACTGTACCTGGGATTTCAAGGTACTCACAGGTAGGAAATTTCCTCAACTGGTTGCTTAGAGCACTGAAGGTCACACCAGAACATGTCAAAGGTAGGACTCCAACTCAGATCTGCCCTGCTTTGAGGCCAGCTCTTTCTCCACCACACCTTCCTGTAGGGGTATGCTAGAACCAGCTTAAACCAGAGAAAGCCTGATTGTTAAGTTTTTCAGTATGAACATCGACATTTTAGAAATAAGTAAATGCTATAGATCAAGGTTTGAGTTCTTGTTTTGATTGTCTAGACTTAAGAAAACAATGGAAAAAATGTTAAATAACTAAACTTAAATATGTTGTGCATACATTTCTCCCCTTGCCTCCCCCTGAGCTGGTTGTTAAATACTTACTAGCACACCCTTCCTTTAATACCTTTCATACCAAAATGTCCCCCAAAACATTTTAATTAATTATTCCCCCCCCTTTTTGGAGGGCAATTGGGGTTAAGTGATTTGCCCAAGGTCACATGGCTAGTTTGTGTGTGTGTGTGTGTGTGTGTGTGTGTGTGTGTGTTAAGTGTCTGAGGCCGGATCTGAACCCAGGTCCTCCTGACTCCAGGGCCAGTACTCTATTCATTTCGAGACTTAGCTGCCCCTTAATTAATTATTTTAAAGATTCTTTTCTTTTTAAATTTTTTAGTTCTAAATTCTTTCCCTTCCACCCCTTCTCCCATCTGCTGAGGAGGCAAACAATATATCAATTATACATGTGAAAACATATTTCCCTACTAGCCATATTTTTTTTAAAAAGCAAGAAAAAAATCAGAAAATTATACTTCAGTTTTTACTCAGAGTTCATCAGTTCTCTCTGGAGGAGGATGGCATTTTTCATCATGAGTCCTTTAGAATTGTCTTGAGACATTGCATTGTTCCAGAGATCATCATTAGAACATTGCTTTCATTGTGCACAATGATCTCCTGATTCTTCTTGCTTCACTTTGCATCAGTTCATACAGGTCTTGCCATGTCCAAAATGCCCCTCTTAAAGAAATGAGTAATGGGACAAAACAGATGTGAAAAATGCATTTGGCTTAGAACTCTGAACAGTTCAGGGACTTCTGTAAGAAGAGATTCCCTCTACTAATATAGACTGGCACTTCTGATGCATCTTGGAATTTGAGTCCCCTGGGTGATTGAGATGTTAAATGACTTATCTAGGATCAAACAGCAAGTATGCATTAGAGACAACACTTGAACCCAGGCCTTCCTCACTCCTAGGCCAACTTTCTGTTCACTATGCTACAGACGCTGTCTCTGATGCTAAAGGCAAACAACATAGTGTGGGATTTCTGAGTAGGCAAAGGTAATTTAAGGCAGAGAAATCAAAGAACACGTCATGGTTGGGGGAAGGAGCTGAGCGTCTGTGGCTGAGTAGACAGCACATAGGAGTTGTGTCAGGGCTGTTGAGTTATCCCCATTTTATAGCCTGCTGTTTGTCTGGGAGAGATGGAGATGTGATGAGGGGAGCACAGAGAGAGAAACCTGGAAAAGGAAGTTGGTGCTAGATCACAGAGGGCTGCAAATGCCAAGCTAAAGAGTTTGGCCTTGATGCAGTAGGCAATGGGGAGCTATTGCTGGCTTTTGAGCAGGAGAGTGACATCGTAAAAAGTGTGCTTCAGGGAGAGTAATTCAACAGCCCCCTGTCATTCCCTTATCCCTCCCTAAAATGCATCTTCCATTCACTTTCACATTTAATCCTCAGAATGACCTCATGAGAATGGTTGGATGGGTATTATTCTCCCCATTTCACAGAATGAGAAACTAAGTCTCATAGGTTACACAGTGTGATGTTGTGGGAAGAATGTTGCATTTGGAGTCAGAGGAGGATCTGATTGTTTATGTAACCTGGACCAGGTCACTTTCCCCACCTCAAGACTGATTGACCTCTAAAGATCCCTCTAGCCTGAAATCTGGGCAGGGCTAGCATTAGAACCCAGGGCCTTCCATTCAATTCAATAAGCGTGTATGCCTACTATGCGTCAGTACCGTGGAAGGTGCTGCTGTGCCCCTGACCTAGTGGAATGGACGGGCCGCAGGGAGAATGCAAGTCATAGTGTCACCTTCCCGATGTCATGGTTCTCTTGGACAATGAAGGACAAATAACAAAGACAGTCACCTGCCCAGGGAGGCAGGCTGGATAGTTTCCATTACCACTGAACCAGGAAGGGAACAGGACAGATCTGACTCATCTACCTTCAGAAGCCTGGCGTCTAGCTGTCTTTTTAAGGAAGGAGTTGACTGGGACACAGACAGAGATGGGGTGAGAAACAGGAAGAGTATGCCAGACTGAGGGTTTGGACAGAGGTGTGGGGGGGAGAGGGAGGGAAAAAGTGGAAGGGGGGGCCAAAGGGCTGGAAACCAAGCCAAGCATATTTTCGAGGTGGTAAGTGTTTTCCATTGGGATTATGGGGTGGGGACAGGAAAGCTTCTGAACTGATGAAATGGAAGGGGGATGCATTGTTGGGTTTTGGACCTGGGAAGCAACCCTCCCCTCTTGCAGGGTTTTCTATGGGTCTCAGGGGAGAGGGATCTCTTTGGAAGACCATAGGAGGACAAAGTGGGGCAGCTAGGTATCACCAGAGGGCATAGAGCACTCAGCTTGGAGTCAGGAAAACTCATCTTCCTAAGTTCAACTCCAGCTTCAGACCCTTACTAGCTGTGTGACCCTGGGTCAGTCACTTCACCCCATTGGCCTCAGTTCCTCATCTGTAAAATGAGTCCGGGAAGAAAATGACAAACCACTCCAGTATCTCTGCCAAGAAAATCCCAAATGGGGTCATGAAGAGTTAGACATGACTAAAAACAATTCAACAACAAACAGGACAAAGTACAAATGTTTAGAATATTTGACCTGAAATGGCTTTAAAAATGTTGCTGACCTATCAGTGGGAAGTTAGTCACTGGTCAGCATTCTCATTCCCATCCTTTCCCTCAACCGTCTTAATCCTTTATCTTCCTTCCCCTCCCCACCCCAGCCCTCATCTCCTCTCCCTTCCAGGCTTTTCCTCTTCTTGGGGTCTGTTATCCCAAATAATTATCTGAGCCTGATTTAGAATAATGAAGCATTAGATCACTTCTAGATTATTTAGTCCAATTCTCTCATTTTTAGAGAGACCAAAACCGAGCTCCAGAGGGGTCAAGCAACTGGCCCAAGGTTACACTGTTAGATTGTACCAGAACAAGGCTTGAACCCACCTCTTAAATGAACTGCTCTTTCCATCATGATACAGAACCTTTGTATCCTTCCTTGGACCTGCTTCCTCCTCCATAGCTCCCTCCATGATGTCAGGCCTGATACTAGCAACCTTACTCATCTCCTTGATCAATTTCCCTCCACCAACCACCTACCATTGTTTGACC
Organism: Petaurus breviceps papuanus; assembly: GCF_028583685.1. Classification (NCBI taxonomy): domain Eukaryota; kingdom Metazoa; phylum Chordata; class Mammalia; order Diprotodontia; family Petauridae; genus Petaurus; species Petaurus breviceps. The sequence continues at coordinate 24,764,539 of NW_027185798.1, forward strand.
TTCACTGTTCACTCTTTTACTTTTTTTTCCTCTCTTTTTTGGTATTTTTTTAGTTTACATCATTCATTTCCACAAGATTTTGAGTTACAAATTTTCTCCCTATTTTTTCCCCTCCCCCAGTCTGCTCTCTCCCCTCACTGTTCACTATTGAGTCTTGGGTAGTACTTTTTCAGTTTTTTTCAGCCTCCCCTCCCAGTTTTCAGTTCTCAATGCTCCCCATCTCAGAATCTTCACTTCTGCCCTACAGAGGCAGCTCCTCTGAACTCTCCCATTCCCTGCTTCCTCCTTGTACTCTTTGCTGCCAGACCGTGCACTTGAGCTCAGAACCTTAAACTCTTTCCCCCTTTCCCTCACTGCTTTGTGTAGACTCTCAAGTTTGGAGGGGCCTCATGAGACTCATGAATTTGTTCAGATTTTTCTTATAGTCTCAGATGGTAAACTGCTGTTTGAAGAACTTGAGGGAAAGCTGGTGGTGGCGTAATAGATGAGTAAAGACATGAGGAGACAGGAAGACAGTAGGGCAAATCTTGCCTTTAACATGTACTGGTAACTGGGGCGGCCAGGTAGCACAGCGAGTAAGAGCACTGGCTCCAGTGTTGAGAAGACCTGGAGATCGAATCCCAGGCTCAGACACTTAGCACCCACCCAGAAACACCTGGCCATGTAACCTTGAGCAAGTTACTTAACCCCAATTGCTTAGGGGCGGCCAGGTGGCTCAGCGAGTAAGAGCACTGGCTCCAGTGTTGGGATGATCTGGATCAAATCCGGGCTCAGATACTCAGCACCACACCCAGAAATAACTGGCTGTGTAACCTTGAGCAAGTTACTTAACCCCGATTGCTTAAAAAAAAAAAAAACATGTACTGGTAACCTTAGACAAGTAATATAACTTCTATGGACCTCAGTTTTTTTCATCTGTAAAATGAGGGCAGTGGACCTGAGGCCTCTGAGGTCCTTTCTAGCTCCAAATTTATGAATCAAGTTACATATAGGCTAAATAAGAAATAATTGAGAGGGAAGGCACTAGGATTAAGAGGGATTTGGAAAGATTTTCTGTAGAAGACAAGATTTTAGTTGGTACTTAAGGGAAACATTCCAAACATGGGGGACAGCCAGAGAAAATGCCCAGAACAGAGAGATGGAGTGTCTTGTTCATGGAACAGCAAGGAAGCCAGTGTCACTGGATCAAAGGGGACATGTTGGGGAGCAAGGTGTGAGACTGGAAAGGTAAGAGGGGTCAGGTTATGAAGGGCTTTGAATGCCAAACACAGCATTTTGCATATGATCCTGGAGACAATAGGGAACTACTGGGGTTTATTAAGTGGAGGTAGTAACGTGGTCAGACCTGTACTTTGGGAAAATCACTTTGGTGGCTGAATGGAGGGTGGATTGGATTGGGGAGAGACTTGAGGCAGGCAGACCATCAGTAACTCATTGCAATGATACTGGGGTCAAGTGATGAGGGCCTGTACAAGGATGCTGACACTGTCCTGAGGAGAGAAGGAGGCATTTATGAAAGATGTTGCAAAGGGAAAATCATCAGGTCTTGGCAATAGCTTGGATAGGGGAGGATGTGATATAGTGAGGCATCCAGGATGACTCCTAGCTTGTAAATCTGGGGGATTGGAACGATGGCACTGTCTTCTACAGTAATAGGGAAGGGAGGAGGAGGGGAGGGTTTGGGGGAAGAAGAGTTCTGATTTGGGTGTATTGAGTTTAAGATGTCTACTGGGCATCCAGTTTGAGAAGTCTGAAAGGCAGCTCGAGATGAGGGATTGGACCTCAGCTGAGAGGTTAGGGTAAGAAAGGTAGAATTGAGAACCTTTAACATAGAGATGATGGAATCACCAGCTGAAAAGGCCTAGGACAGAACCCTGAGGGACACCTGTGGCTAGAGGGTATGTCTAGAGGAGGATCCTGCAAAGGGGACTGAGAATGAATGGTCAGAGAGGTGGGAGGAGAATCAGGAGAGAGAAGGGGGTGTCCTGAAAACTTAGAGAGAAGAGAACATCAAGGGGGAGAGATTGATCACCAGTGTCAAAGGCTGCAGAGACGTCAAGGAAAGTGTGAATTGAGGAAGATCACTGGATTTGGCAACTAAGAGAGCATTGGTCACTTTGGAGAGAGGAGTTTTGGTGGAATAATGAGGTCAGAAGCCAAATTGTAAGGGGTTAAGAAGAAAGTGAGAGGAAAGGGAGTGGAGATTTCTATTGTTGATGGCATTTTTAAGGAGTTTAGTTACAGAGGACAGAAGAGATATAGGACAATATTTCTTGGAGATGGGAGGATCAAGTGAGTTTTTTTTTAAGAATGGGAGAGACACGGGCATGTTTATAGGGAATGAGCCAATGGGGGAGAGATAGAAAATACATTGAAAGAGTCGGGTATAGGAGTAACTCCATGCCATGAGGGTGAGATAGCTTGCCCTTTTCAACAGACTTTCCAAGCCTCTCTAACAAAGGTTGGTAGGTAGGGTTAAAAAGAATCAGCAAGAAGTGACTAGGTTGTACAGTGAATAGAGCACCTGCCCTAGAGTCAGGAGGACCTGAGTTCAAATGTGGCCTCAGACATTTAACACTTACTAGCTGTGTGACCTTGGTCAAGTCACTTAACCCCTACTGTCCTGCCCTTCCCCCTCCAAAATGCCAAAAAAAAAAAAAAGTCAACAAGATGCTTTTGAAATGGCCCTTCACCCCTTCAACTTCCCCAGCCAGAGAAGACAGAGAGCTCTTCTACTAGAAGATGTCCTCTATCTCCTACCTGGCAGTGATTCTACTTCTGTAGCAATGTTGCAACCCCTCATGCTCTGACTGTAACCCCATGGACAGCAAGCACACCTCCTTCTCCATTCTAGACTTCGATTTAGTTACAAGTTCAACTACAACCTTGATAACACATTGTGGTGGGTGGGCTTTGAGCTGGAGTGGACCATGCTGGAGTGAATGGGAAATCAGTGTTTGCCTCTCTTTCCATCCTAGCTCCTGCCTCACATCACCAGGAATTACCTCAAACAAGGCTATATGGAAAAGACTGGTCCAAAGGTATGCTTTCAGGCAGGGAGGATAGGGGGAGCTAGTATGGTGGGAGAGAGAGGCTTGGGAAATGGTTGGGGAAGGTAGGAGGGAGGCACCTCTCTAAATCAGTTTGCCCTGGGTCTCTTAGATGAAGAACCCTGGTGAAGACACCTCCCCCTGCCCCCCAAAAAGCAGTGTTATTTGAACTTCCCAAGTCAAAGTGAAAAAGTTGGACACATCCCTTAAACTCAGCCTGATTATTAGCAGATAGCATTTATATAGTCCTTTAAGGATTGCAAAGCATTTTACAAATGGAATTTTATTTTGTCCTCACAACAACTTGAAGACAGGGGTTATTATTATCCCCATTTTACAGATGAGGAAACTGAGGTGGGCAGAGGTTAAATGATTTGTCTAGGGTTTATAAAACTAGTGTCTGAGACCAGACTCGAACACAGGGCTTCTTGACTCCAGGTTGAGCGCTATGTCTACCTTACCACCTAGCTACTACCCTTCCTCTCCACCCCACCTTCTGGGCAATCACAAGTAAACAGTAAAATCTCTTCAGTGACATCAATCAGTCAGCAAGTATTTATTAAGACCTACTATGAACTGGATTCTCTTGAATTCAAAATGAAATTCTCTTGCCCTCAAGCAGCTCACATTCAACATGCAAACATATTATCATGTGCAAGATAAATAGAAGATAATTCTGAAGGAACACTGTTCATGCAGAAGTAGAGAAAGAGCACAGCCCCTATCCCATCCTGCTGTTAAATTAGGCCAGTGTCAGACTGGTGTATTTCCAAGCAACTAAAAACAGGAAGTCCAATGTATTCAGATTTAAGCAACTTTAAGCTCAAGAAAATAGCCCGCAGACTTAATGAAAATAACTCACACTTACATAGCACTTTGAGGTTTTCGTAGCACTGTATGATGCATGATCTCATTTGATGCTGATGCTGTTATTCCCATTTTCAGAGAAGGACACTGAAGCTCACTGAGAACAAGGGATTTCCCTAGGGTTACAGAGCTAGTAAGAGTCAGAGGCAGGATATGAAAGCAGATCTTTCTCACTCCAAGTTCGCTCTGCCACCCTGCCCAAGTACACATAGGCTAACTTTATATAAAGACTCATTTGTACATGTACCTGTGTAAGGGTACATACCTACAGGCTCACACATAGTCCTTTTTCTTTCCTTTGTGCTTGGGGACCCTGTATCTGGTTCACAGAGGGAACAAAATAGGCTCCTCAGACTCCTTTTTTGACTGTCCCCATGACTCAGAGTCACTACGTCATCCCCCAGACCCATGACTTACATGCTAGAATGGGTTGGGGCTGGGACTGGTTTCAGTTTAAGGCCTGAATTTTTGTCCTGAGCAGCTGACATGTCAGCTCTTCTGGGCTTCCTTTTTCTGAGACGTCTTGCCCACAGCCTGAGAAAGGGAAATATCTGTTTCCTGATGAAAGGGTTACCTACTGGCTTCTAGACCACAGCTCAGAAAGAGAGAGAGGAGCTTGGTGGAGATGGCAGAGGTGGGTGTATGGTGGTGGCTTCATTTTCTTTTTGAAAATTTTTCAATCAATAGAAAGCTTTCTTCTCTCCTTCCTACCCACCCCCACTGAGAGAGAGAAACATAATTCCTGTTTCAAACATATATAGTTAAGTAAAACAAATTCACACATTGCCCATGTATATCTTCACTGAGTATATCACCACTTTATCAGGTGAGTGGCGTGTTTCATTGTGATTTCTCTGGAGTCACAGCTGGTCATTGTGTTAATAAGAGTTGCTAAGTCTTTCAGATTCATTTGTGTTGTAGTATAAATTGTTCTGCTTCCACTCATCTCACTCTGCATCAGTTCATACAAGTCTTCCCAGGTTTCTCTAAAACTATCCTTGTCATCATTTCTTATAGCTAGGGTAGAGCACCAGGCTTGGAGTCAGGAAGACCTGAGTTCAAATACAGTCTCAGACACTTACTAGCTGTGTGACCCTGGCAAATTACCTAACCATTTGCTTCAGTTTCCTCATCTGTAAAATGAGCTGGAGCAGGAAATGGCAAACCACTCTGGTATCCTTGCCAAGAAAACCCCAAATAAGGCCACAAAATGTCAGACATGGCTGAAATGCCTGAACAACATCTACAATAGTATTCCATAACATTCACATACCACACCTTGTTCAATCGATCTCTTAGTTTCCAGTCCTTTGCCAACACAAAAATAGTTGCTATAAAAACTTTTGTACTTCTGGGTTCTTTTCCTCTCTCTTTGATCTCTTTGGGGTTCAGACCTAGTAGGGGTGTCACTGGGTCAAAGGATATGTACAGTTTAGTAACTTTGGGGGCACATTTTTTTTAAAGCAATCGGGGTTAAGTAACTTGCTCAAGGTTACACAGCCAGTTATTTCTGGGTGTGGTGCTGAGCATCTGAGCCCGGATTTGATCCAGGTCATCCCTACACTGGAGCTGATGCTCTTACTCGCTGAGCCACCTGGCCGCCCCTAAGCAATTGGGGTTAAGTAACTTGCTCAAGGTTACACGGCCAGGTGTTTCTGGGTGGGTGCAAAGTGTCTGAGCCCGGGATTCGATCTCCAGGTCTTCTCAACACTGGAGCCAGTGCTCTTACTCGCTGTGCTACCTGGCCGCCCCTGGGGGCACATTTTCAAATTAGTTTCCGGAAAGACTGGACCAGTTTATAGCTCTCCCAATAATGCATCAATGTATTCATTTTCCCATAGTCTCTCCAGCATTTGTTATTTTCCTTTTTGGTCAAGGAGCCTACATTTTCAGAGCCTGAGAAGGCCCATCAGGGAGGGGATATGATTGAGGGAGTTATAAGGTCCCCAACCTGTGGGAAAAACAGGGATAGAAAAGAATGGGCAGGGCTCTTATCAGCTTAGTGGGGTTTCTCTACAAATCCCTCTTTAACCCCCTTCTTCCCCAAATGAATGGCCTTTTGCTATCTTAGGAGAGTAAGAGAGCAAGGCCAGGTGAGGGAATCAGGGAATGAATGTGGGAAAATTCCCAGGAGGAAGGACTGATTTCTTCCCAATGTACCTTCCACCATTGTGAGTCCAAGGAAAGTTCATGATAGGAGGGACTGCTCCATACTTTGTATTTGCATCCCTAACACCTAGCCTAGAGTCTGGCACATAGTAGGCACTTAAGAAATACTTGTTGATTGATTAATTGGAGGGAGGGGGTCTAGGGTGGGTATAGTGGAAAAAGCAATCAGACACCTGGGTTCAAATCCTCTCTTCCCTTTATAACCTATTGACTTGGGGCAAGTCACTTTCCCTCTAAGTGCATCATCTTCCTCATCTGTAAAAATGAGTAGCTAGGCTCTATTCTATAAGGTCCCTTCCAGCTCTATATGTGAAGTGAGGGAGGGATAATCTATACTGTTTTCCTGGGAGGTGTTTGGAAGGGAGAAGAAGCATCAACATCCCAGACCCCTGAACACTCTTCCATTAACACCCTAGGAAAGTCCCTAGCCTGTTTGGAGGACTGGCATTCTGTATGGGCTCAGTCTATGTCTGGTTTCTGACTTCTAGCCTTGGGAGGTGCCCCATCACCCCATCCTATGTGATAAAGAGCTTCATTTTCTCTCTGTGTCTTTCTCTCTCTCACGGTTTATCTGTCTGTCTCATAGCAGAGAGAAGCATTTAAGAAACGGTGGTTTGCTCTTGACCCTCAGGAGAGGAGACTGCTGTATTACAAGAATCCATTGGTAAGAGAGAGTTGTGTTGATTCAAAGGGAGCCCTAGCCTCCAAAGGGAAGTGTGGAGTCTAGTGTGGACAATAACTGTAATTTACATTGGAAATGCTAGTTTATAATGGACACAGAAACACATGTCAGGGAGTTATCTCATTCAACCTTCTATCTCAGGGTAGAAGTGCTCTCCTGAATGATCTAAGACCAATGGACAGCCCCATCCTTGGCTGTGCATTCTAGGATCAAATATTTCTTTCCTCCAGGAAGGGCTTCTCTATATCTAACCTAAATCTTTCCTGCTACAACTAATGATCCTGCTTCTTTTTTCTTGTTGCCATCATAACCTCTGGAATTAATTGTTCTCTGGTTCAAGGATTCTCAACATTTTTCAGTCTCCAGACCCTTCGGCTTTCAGTAAACCTCATTCTCCATTATTCAATATGAAAGGAAATAAAATCTATACTTTCCCATGTATACGCAGATAAAATATTAATTTTTTTCCTAAAGAAAACTTTATTCAGTACAAAACATTTTATGGCATCATCAAGTTGTTCTCCTTTTAATGTACAATTTTCTCCCACCCACTGATACACCTAATTTTAGGAGAGTCCTCACATCGCCTTGACAAGCTTTGGGTACTCGCTGGAGGTCCTGTACTGTAGGTTAGAGGAATCCTTGTCCTGGATGTAAATAATTAACTTTATGAATCTTCACCTTACCCAGAAACAGAGGAACTCGAAATTCTTATACCCTGGGGCAAATCCAAATTCAGCTGAGAAGGATAAGGAAGAGAGACTTTGCACCTTGGCACATAAGACCCTATGTTGGGAGAGAATACTGACACCATTCTGTGAGAGGAAGACACATACCCTAGGACACTGGGTGGTTACTACTGGGGATCCAGAAGGGAGGGATGTGGTCTCTAGGGCTAATTATTTATGTTAATGAGATTGGAAGTTCCTATCTGATAAAGGTGCCCAGGGGCCATCAGGGCCTTCTGAATGTTGGTACCCTGGGAAGAAAACAAAAACAAGTCTCACTTGTCCTACCCTATTTATGGCTTCAAATTACACTGTTACTCGGTCACATTCTGGGGCTCCCAGCAAAGACTATCTGGAAGACCCTCAAATCCCTTGGGAAAAGATGAAGAAGACATAGTCCTCCTGTGGGGCCACAGCAATGCAGGGCAACCCCTGCCCCTGTGTCAGAGCAGCCGCTTACCATCAATCCTCTCCCCACCTGCTGTTCTTCCAGGATGCATTTGAGCAGGGTCAGGTTTTCATCGGGAGCAAGGAGCATGGGTATGAGGTCCATGATGAACTCCCTAAAGGCATCCGAGGGAATCGCTGGAAGGCTGGCATCACTATCATCACCCCAGAGCGAAGATTTGTCTTTGCCTGTCCCAACGAGAAGGAACAGAAGGAATGGCTGGAGAGTTTACAGCATGTTCTGGCCCTCCCCATGACTGCTCTCAGTCCTCATGGTAAGACCTACAAAATCACCAAAGTGAACTTAGAGCTATAAGGGGCCCTCAAGGCCATCTGGTCCAATCTCCCCATTTTACAAGTGGAGTAACTGAGGGCCAGGGAAATGAAATTACTTTTTTGTTCAAAGTCACACAGGCAACAAAATGTTGTTTGTTTTTGCTTTTTCTTAGACAAAGATAGAGAGCAGGGTGGTGAATTTCCTTCCAGCCACCTGGGGATATTCCCAGGATGCCAGGACAATGAACGAGGTCAGGGTCAATGCCATTACTGCTATCCCTGCTGCTCTATCCCTGAAGGTCCTACCCCTCCAGAGGAATCAATACTGCTAACTCTGAAGGAAGGCCACCACCACAGACTAGAAGCTGCCTGTTGGTCCCCGCTTTTCCCAATCCACCGAATCTCTAGTACAGGGAAAACTCAGCCCTTTTCTCATGAGAAAAATGTGGGCCTCATTGCTGACTTCTTTATTATTAGTTGGGGCCCTGCGCCCGCTGGCCACCCCTGGGACTTTTCAGAGTACACCGGAAGGGAAGTCTATTTTTAGCTCTGGTTCTTTTCTCTTCCTGTCAGCAACTCCCTTCCCCCTCCAGTCTCTTCTCCCCCCTCCCCCACCTCCCCAACTTGAACCACTTTTCCTCTTTCCCTACCTGACCACCGGGCTATGACTCAGTAGAAAGAGAGACTCCCAATAACTCTTTCTCTCTTACTCTCTCTCTCTTCACCTGACCATCTCCCATCTCCCAGGTTAAATTCCAGTCCAAACAGCAGAAGTGGGGGTAGGTTAGGGATGGACGTGTATGGAAAAAGTAATTCAATAATTTTCATAAGAAAAAAAAATTAAGTTGTCTCTTACAGATGTAGATACTAATTCACCCCCTGCATGCCTTAGAGACCTTATGTCTCTAAGCCTCAGTTTCCTCCCCTTTAACATTATTGGGGGAGGGAGTATGGTGTTGGGATTGGGTTACCTCAAAGATTCTTTCTAGTTCTAAATTTTATGAGAAAAACACATCCTAGAGAATCCCAGACCAGGAAGATATCTGGAGACGGGATCTGCCGCTCCCCAGCCTCAGGCAGGACCCTGTGAAATCCCAGAAGGATGAGAATTGTTTTTGTGTTTAAAAATATTAAAGGAAAGAGAAAATGTGCTCCCTGGCCTCCCCATTCCCCAGACCTCCTTCCAGTGTCTTATAATCTTTGTGGTCAGGAAGTTCTTTTTTTAGGTTTCACTTAAGTCCAAAAGCCCCCAAGTTCCTCTTTTAACCCCTTTACAATCTGAGGACCCTCCCTCTGCAGGGCACAAAGAAGAAATTTGGTTTGGAAAAAAGCAGGCTTTGAAAGTGACCCCACACCGCCCCCTGGAGGCGTTTGGCCATGTTCACCATGGGCAGTGACCAAGTTTACCACCAGGGAGTGGACTTGGCCTGGATGAGCGCAAATTAATTTCAGCCCTCAAAGCAATGTCGCCTTTGACCTCAGTGGGGGCGTGGGGTGGGGCAGGAATTTTCTGGATTAAGGGTAGCAGATAAAAGTTCTTTTTCTTTTTTTTTTCTTTCCCTCTTCTTTATTTTCTGTCCTTCCTTTCCTTTCTATTTTTCTTTCTTGTTCTTTTCCCACCCTCTTTGCCTTCTTTATTTTCTTCCTTCCTTCTTTTCTTTCTGTTTTTCCCTGTCCTCTCTCATTCCTTCCTTCCTTTTCTTTCTTTCTCTCTCTTTTTTGTTTCTCTGTTTATCTCTGTCTCCCTCTCTTCCCCCTCTTTGTTTGTCCCTTGCTCTCCTCTTTCACTCTCTCTTCCTTTCTTTCTTTTTTCCTCTGTCTCCCTCACCCTCTCTTTCTCTCTCCTCTTTCCTTTCTTTTTCCCTCTCTTTCTCTCTCTCCCTTTTTTTTTCTTCTCTCTCCCTTTCTTTCCACCTCTCTGTTTCTCCCTCTCTCTCCCTTCCCATATTTGTCCCTTTCCCTCTCTCCCTCCCTTTCTTTCTTTCCCTCTCTCTTTCCTCCTTTTTTCTTTCTTTCTCTCTGTTTCTCTCCCCTCTCTCACTTTCTCTCTCTTCTTCTCTCTCTCTCTTTCACTTGTTCTCTCTTTCTTTCTCTCTCACTAGTGGTTGCTCTGCTTTGCCACACTCATTTCTACACAAGATCCTCACTGTTCTCTCTTTTCCTTCTGTTGCAGCAGCAGCAGCTACTGGACAAAGGTGACTAGTACTTAGCTGACTTGCTCAACTCTCACCATGCCTGACTTTGACTTTGGTTTGTCAGGTGCCCACTCTGCTTCAGGAAGGAGAAGTTCACTCTTGGGGCATAACCTCTCTCTGCAGCAGGAAGGTCTAGCAAAAGGCAAACCTCGGTCAGTGGTTTTCTTGTCTCAGGCTTAGCTCTAGACAGAAATCAGGCAAGACAAAAGTCAAGACGGCTGTTCAACCCAATTCGTGAGTAAGTCAAGACATCACCTTTGTGGTCTTCGAGAATGAAGGACAAACAACAATAACAGATGGAAATTTGGTCCACCTCCCAACAGTTTCCCTTGGGTCTCTCTCCACCATTCTTTTCCTCAGGCATCTGTAAATCCTGATAGTGACTGAATGGAAGACTTCTTCCCTTCACCAATCAAATAGTGGAGACTCTAAGGGCAATGGAGCATAGGTAATGCCAGAACCCAATCCAGCAATGATTGCGACATCATGGCAGGATGTAGGAAACAGGAAACCAACCCAGACAGCACACCCCTCCACCCCCCCTTGTAGGACTGCAACCTCTCTCCTTGATGCCTGACCCTTCCGTGCCCTTGTTCCTTTTGTCCCAGACCAAATCAGAAGCCTGTTTGGTGGTCTCCTGTCCTGCTTAGAGACCTTCAGCAAACTTGAGGGATCCCTCTTGCCATCTATGGTCTCCATTATCCTGTTCAGAAGTGAATCTCACCAGTTGGGTATCATCTTCCTCCTCTGCCTTCTTCAACCACATTTGTTAGGCAGATATCTGCACATAGCATTGAGCTATGGAGGATATTATGCAGGATAAGTAGATAATTGGATTATAGAATAAATTGAATTATAGAATAATTGGATACTATGCAGAAAAATTTTGAGGGCACAGCTCACTTGGTACCATGAAGGCACAAAGGAATGGTGATGCTAAGGGAGCAGAGTGCTTGCTGGCTGCAGAGAATATGGATCTTGAATCCATAAAACATCAAGAGTAGATATAATCTGATTATCTTCTGCAGGCACACTTTACAATGGTTTTACATCCCTCAAATGCATACTAAGTGATAGCAGTGGTGGTGGGCATTCAGGGGATTTCCAAACTGATGACATCACAGCAAATCTAACACCTGCTGGAAGTAGAACAGGCAGAAGTATAACTAGGATGGGCAGTTGGGATTTTTCCCTAGGGCATCAAAATTGAGAGGGTGCCAGTTACACTTGAAGGTCTTCAGGAGGTAAAAACAACTAGTCTTAACATCTAAGTTAGTATGATTAATTAGTTAAAATGGGAAGCCACCAGACCACATTTTCCCCACCAGCACCCATGTACACCAGGTGAGAATCTTCCCCTCTCCTGCATTATACTGATTCCTCCAGCAGAGCAGCTTACCTTGATCCTCCTGATGCCTCTACCCTGGGTTTCTGATTCTCCCACATATATACATATAGGGTGGTGTATTTGCCCCCACAGAGTCTTGTGTCCCAGGGTTTTTCCTTCTTCCTCCCCTACAACTGAATTTATCTTTTTTATTAGTTTATTTATTTTTAGTTTTCAATATTCACTTCCATAAGTTTTAAATTTTCTCTCTCTCCCTCTCCCCTCCCTCCCCAGACAGTATGCAATCTGATATAGGCTCTACACATACATTCCCATTAACACATTTTCACATTAGTCACAATGCACAGAAGAATTATAATGAATGAGAGAAACCATGAGAAAGAAAAACAAAACAAAACAAAAAAAGAAAATAGTCTGCTTCACTCTGCATCCCCACTCCATAGTTCTTTCTCTGGATGTGAATGGCATTTTCCATTATGAGTCCTTCAGAATTGTTTTAGGTCCTTGCATTGCTGAGAAGGGTGAAGTCCATCAAAATCAGTCATTGGACACTGCGTCTGTTACTGTGTACAGTATTCTGCTCACCTCACTCAGCATCAGTTCATATATGTCTTTTCAGGTTTTTCTCATGTCAGCCTGTTCTTCATTTCTTATAGCACAATAATATTCCATTACATTCATCTACCACAACTTCTTCAGCCATTCCCCAATTGATGGGCATCCCCTCGATTACCAATTCTTGGCCACCACAAAAAGAGCTGCTATAAATATTTTTGTACATGTGGGTCCTTTTCCCATTTTTATGATCTCTTTGGGATACAGCCGTAGAAGTGGTATTGCTGGGTCAAAGGGTACACACATTTTTATAGCCCTTTTGGCATAGTTCCAAATTGCTCTCCAGAATGGTTGGATCAGCTCACCAATCCACCAACAATGAATTAGTGTTCCAACTTTCCCACATCTTCTTCAACATTTATCATTCTCCTGTTTTGTCATGTTAGTCAATCTGATAGGTGTGATGTGGTACTGAATTTATCTTAAATAGAGGGATTTAGGTTGAATTTTCTGCTGTTTCCCCAAAATGCAAAAATAGTCACTTTGGGCTCTGACTGAGGTCATAGACCAAATGGACAAGGCACCTCTAGGTGTAATGAGAACCTGGCTGCACTTCACTCTTCCAAGCTGGGAGATTCTGGGAGACTAAAGCATGTTCTCCACTAGAGTGAATGCTGCCCTCGACAAGATTCCTTGTTTAGCAGTCTTTCCATTGTAGGTTTCTTAGGTTTGGCAATGAAGGAAGGAGGAGACTCAGAGGACGCTGGAAAATGCTTCCTTGAAGAACTGAGTCAGTTTTTCATTTTTTACTTTCAATGTCTGCCAGGGGGGTGGGGTGGGCCATGTGTGGCTCAATGTGGAGTCTTCTGATTTTGTTAACATAGAAAGACACTCAATAAATATTTATTGAATTAACTACCAGGGTCCTCAGAGCAAACTAAGTAGACAGCATTTTATTTCATTCAAAGATATAATATGTCACTCTTTGCAAACCTTGTGAGGTGAAAGGGCCCTTAGCAGCCACCTCCTCCAATTCCTTATGCAGCTGAGAAAATTAAGGGACTGATCCAGGGTCACACAGGTAATGGAGAAGAGGATTGGGATACAAACCCAGCCTTTATGACTCCAAACCCATTTTTTACTTTATGACTCCAGCCCCCTTTTTACTGTATCATACCATCTCCTTAAAGTGTTGCACGTTAAATGTAAGCTATTATTTAATGTAGCACCATGGGAAACATGGTGGGGGATGGTTCCCAAACACCTCCACAAAATCCTCTGTTTGATGTTCAAAGCCCTTCACAGCCTCCAGTCTTGCGCCTTATTCTCTAAGTCCTCCTCTGCCCTCCAGTGACACTGACCTCGTTGCTCTTCCGCCACAGTAGGCCCTCCAGCTCTTAGCTCTGGGTGTTTTGACTGGCTATGTTCCCCAAGCCTGGAATACTCTCCCTCCTGACTTCCGCCTTCCAGCTTCCTGCAAGTCTTAGCTAAAATCTGACTTTCCTTCAGAAGCTTTTACCGATTCCCCTTAATTCTAGTGCCTTCCCTTTGTTGATTATTTTCCATTTATCTTGTTTATAGCTTATTTGCATGTTGTCTCCCCCCTAAGACTGAATTCCTTGAGAGTAAGGACTATCTTTTGTCTTTATTTGTATCCCCAGAGCTTAGCACAAGGCCTGGCACACAGTAGGCACTTAATAAATGCTTGGTGATTACTGACTGGGGCAAGGCAAGGAAGCTATCACAAATAAATCAGAGAATTCCTATCTTTATTTTTAAATATTTTCCCCATCTGATGGTATTTTATTTTTTTCCAATTAGACGTAAAGATGGTTTTTAACATTCGCCTTTATAAGATTTTGAGTTCCAATTTTTTTTCTCCCTCCCTCATGCCCCTTCTCTCTTGCCCTTCCCCAAGACTGCAAGTAATCAATCTGAGAATTTTTAAAGCTAAAAGAGATTCTCTCATATAAACCCTTAATTTGATAGAGGAAATAATAGTAATTTATTTCTCTAGTTTGTTAAGCCCTTCATTGGAGTTTGGGGTGACCAGCTCATGAAGGAGAAACCAAACTGGAGAGAAACTGATCAGGGTGCCCAGATTTCTGAAGTGGGCTCATACCTCACAACCATTCACATTCTCAGTTGATCTCTCTGCCCTCCCTCTACTATGAAGTGAGCGGAAAAGGCTGACGACTTCTAGCCCAGCTGCTTATTAAATGTTCATCAATCAGGACTGAGTTTCACTTGTCAGGAAAATTCCCTGTCAGAAGGAACACACCTGAATTAAGGTGTTTCAGAGATTCCCTTTCCCATCATTGATTACTAAGAGAATCATTGATCATTAATTTAACAATTGGCTGACCTACTTAATAAATTAATTCTTATTACCCAGAACTTTGTCTCTCAGAAATTTTATTCACCACAAGACTGTTCATGGTAATTTTAAATTGTTACATATATGTGTATATCCCATATAGGGATGTAAACAGTTTAACCTTACTGTTTCTTATTATTTCTCACTCAGGTTTACCTTTTAAGGCTTCTCTTGAGTCTTATATTTGAATGTCAGATTTTCTATTTAGCTCTTGTCTTTTCATCAAGAATGCCTGAAAGTAGGTTATTCTTGGTTGTAAATCCTAGCTCCTTTGTCTCCTAGAATATCATACTGCAAATCCTTCATGCTATTGTGGTAGCTCTTAAATCTCGTGTAATCCTGCCTGTGACTTCATGATATTTTAATTTCTTTCTAGCTGCTTTTAGGATTTTTTCCTTGAGCTGAGAGCTCTGGAATTTAGCTATAATATTCCTGAGAATTTTTAATTTGAGATCTATTTTAGGAGATGATCAATGGATTTTTCAATTTCTATTTTGCATTCTGCTTCTGAAATATCAGGTCAGTTTTCCTTTATAATTTCTCAAAAAATGATATCTTGGCTGTCCAATAATTCTTAAATTATCTCTCCTCAATCTATTTTCCAGGAGATCTGTTTTCCAATGAGATATTTCATATTTTCTTTTATTTTTTCATTCTTTTGACTTCATTTTATTGTTTCTTGATGCCTCATGGAATCTAATGCTAATCATTCTACTTAATTTATTCTAATTTCCAAGGAATTATTTTCTTCAGTGACACTAGAACTTTAAAGAAGCCAGGGAAGTCTGGAGGTAGAGATGAATGTGGAGATAATTCCAAGCATGGGGGACAACCATTGAAAATGCCCAGAGTTTGTATTTCATTTTATTTGGCCAATTTTTCTTTTTAAGTAATTTTCTTCTTTTTACTTCTTTTTAAGTAATTTTCTTTAGTGTTTTCTGTGTCTCTTTTATCAAGCTGTTAATTCTCTTTTCATAATTTTCTTGCATTGCTCTAATTTCTTTTCCCAATTTCCCCTTTACTTTTCTTTTTTGATATTTAAATTTAATTTTTAAATTTATTTTTAGTTTTTAACATTCATTTCCACGAGATTTTGAGTTACAAATCTTCTCCCTGTCTTTCCCCTATCCTCCACCCCAAGACAGTCTTTTTTGATTTTAAAAATAAAACTTTTTTTTCTTTTAAACTCTTTATTGCTTCTAGAAATTCTTGTTGGGTTTGTGTCCAATATGCATTTTCTTTGAAACTTTGCTGGTAAATGTTTTTTACATTATTGAATTCTTCTAAGTTTGTATCTTGAGCTTCCCCTGTCATCATAATTACTTAGGCTAGTCAGGTTCTTTTTGTTGTTGTTTGTCTGCTCATTTCTCAAACCTATTTCTTGAGTTCCAACTTAATGTTAGAGTTGGCTCTGTTCACCCATGGAGGAGGAGGGATGTCACTGTCTAGGCCTTCATGGTTTTTGTCATGCTGTTTTGACAGCTAGTTCTATAATTTTTCTATGCTTCTAAGGTGGTGTAATCTGGGGAGATGTGGTCATTTTATGGTCTGCTTTCCTGGTCTGCATCCTGGTCCTTACCCAAAAGGGCCCCTGCTCCCATTCAACCACAAGCAGTATCATTCCTCTTTTCACTCTACAACTTCTACCAAGACTTAGGGCCCCTGATCTCTCTCTTCCCTAGAACTACAACGAGGGCCCCCTGCTCCCTTGTGACTACAATCACTGCTCTGTAGCCTGGAACTGTTTCCCAGAATTGGGTAACAGGCAATGGAAATGCCAAACAGCACCCATTCCTGAGCCCAGTAACTACACAGGGATTCCCCCAAATCTCTTTCTGACCAGTTATCCAATTCCCGTTTTCTCTTGGGGCAGTGAGAGCTCCTTTCTCTGGGTGGGCGAGAATTTCTGGAACTGTTGTTGCTACTGCTGCTATTGTTTCTGCCCACAGCCTCTAAGGTCTACCTCTGGCAATACTGATATGCTCAGGGCCAGGAAAACCAGGAGGTGCATGGAGATGAGGATGGAAAGAATTCCAGACATGGGGGGCAGTCACTGAAAATGACCAGTGTTGGTAGGTGGAACATCCAAGAAACAGCTAGAAGAATAGTGAGTGGATGGAAGAGTACACGGAGATGAGAAAGGTGTAAGAAAACTGGAGATGCATGAGGGGGCTAGGTCATGAGGGACTTTAAAAGTGAAAGAGATTTTAATTTGATCCTTGATGTAACAGTGAGTCACTGGAGTTTATTGGATGGGGGAGTGCAGTGACATGGTCAGATCTGTACTTTAGGAAGATCAGATTGAACTCTGTAAGCTGAGTAGAGCTCATTCTTTGTCTAGGAGAGCATAAATTTACTTGTCCTTGTCTGTATTGGGGAAGCTAAGAAAGCATGTAACAAGAACATCCCTTTTCTGATTAGCTTTGATGCCATAGTTGGGAAAATCCCTGCTGATTAGAAAGAAAATCTCTCTCTCTCTGTCTCTCTGTCTCTCTCTGACTTTCTCTCTGTCTCTCTCTGACTCTTTCTCTCTCTGACTCTCTCTCTCTCTCTCTCTCTCTCTCTCTC
>NW_027185798.1:24781900-24829368 GCF_028583685.1 Petaurus breviceps papuanus
CTCTCTCACACACACACACACACACACACACACACACACACACAGGTTTGGCAAAGGTTCCTTTTCTGTCTCTGATTTCATTCTTGGCAGAAGAAACCAAGGGTGTGGAAGGTATGGGCAGAGCCTGGGCATGCGGGACAGTGGTATATGATAGCCTGGGTGCCTTGCCTCCTGGCCAGTCATCCTCTGTCCCCTTCTTCCACCACCTTTTGGGAAGGTGATAGGCTGGGGACAAAGTGGCACCAGCAATGACTTGACTCACTCATGAATCTATGGCAGTTGGGTACAGAGGCTAAAGCTTCTGCTTTTTCACTTTCCTCACTATCTGATATAGTTAATAGGAGGTACTGAGTTCCCTGGGAGTGCAGGTATTTACAGGTCTTAGAGGCTCTGTTTACTCTCCCAAATCTCACCCTCAATGGGGATCAGGTCCCTAGAACTTGACTACTTATTTTGAGAGGGAACACTGAGGTGTGTATGGGGGGATCTCTTCTCTGATGCTATCATTCACAAGTCCCCATCAAGTATATTCCCCAATATCAACCAGCCAGTAACCATCTCTTTAATATCATCTAACCAGTGATTAGTGCCCCAATAACAATTCACCCATTGATTAATGAATGAAGGAATGATAAATCATATGGTAAGTACCTATTATGTGTAAAGCACTGTGCTAAGTGCTGGGAACACCAATAGAGAAGTGGAGATAGTCCCTCATCTGTGAAGTTCACATTCTAATGGGAAGAGACAACAGATCTCTTATTGGAAATTTCGTCTTCAAATCATATAGAAATGTCTCCTGGTCATTTGGGAACAATGGTACTTACTGTCATTTCTATGACTGCATATAACATTTTCTGATGTTGAACCATAAGGCAGGGCCTTTGAGCTTTGATGGTGAGGATTTTTTTTCTGTGTCTTTGTGGTTTTGGCTACAGTAGCTGCAGAAGCAGTTGCCAGGCTGAACCTGATAGAAGTTGCTAGGCACTGGGCTGAAAGCAAGAAGGGTGGTTTGGGGCTACAACTGGCAGTTGGTCAGTGATTGGTGTTGGTAGCAACAAAGAAGGTAAGCCATGTGTAGTGTGAATGGGACTTGAAGATCTTCCCCAACCATTAATAAGCCTCATTCGGAGCCCAACAAAAAGCTTGATTAGGGGAGGCTTGTTTTTCAGGAAGGCCCACACCTTTTGTTACTTTCTAATTAGACAATGGGTCATGAGGGTTGTAATGCCATCTGACCCTGAATAAAAGGACATGTATATATAGGAGGAATGTTTAAGTGATATAGCCAGATGAGACTCTGGGTAGCCATTAAGGAACCTGCCCCCTCCCCAGCTTTGAAAAACCCAGATGTTGGTGCTTCCCTCTCTAGTCACTATGTATGTATGTAACTGTCAGACAGCCAGAAGCCCTGTCTGTTGAATTATATTATTTTCTCTGTCTGTATTTTTTGTCTGCTTGTAATTTCTGTTTGTATTTTCTGACGTTCAGGGTGCTGACTTTTCCCACTGAACTAAGGTGAATGATATATATATGTATATGCATGTATATGTAGGTGTGTAGATATGTTTGATTTAAGATTGTTAACCCTTTCTGAGTTGCTTTCCTTTAGAAAAGCAGAGCAAAGAACCTGTGCTAGCAGCCATCCTGGGTATATTAGGTAGGGTGTTTGCTGTTACACCATGTCTCTACTGTGATTCCTCACCTCAGTGATGGCTGTAGTCCCCAGGCTGAAAGTAAGGCTAGTGTTCTGGGGATCTCTGATATTCCTGGCTGGGGCCCTTGGATTGAAGATCCTGGGCTGTTCCCATTGTGATATGTATGGAAGTGGTAGTCAAGGTGATAGGAGTGGTTTGACTCACCTGGCATATGAAGCCTCCTGTCTCCAACTCAGGGCACCTTGCTGCTCTGACAAAGATAATTTGTCTTCCTCGTGGTTGATAGGTGGTTAGCAGGTGAAGATGGC
Organism: Petaurus breviceps papuanus; assembly: GCF_028583685.1. NCBI lineage: Eukaryota > Metazoa > Chordata > Mammalia > Diprotodontia > Petauridae > Petaurus > Petaurus breviceps. The sequence continues at coordinate 24,783,867 of NW_027185798.1, forward strand.
AGGCTCCTTTCCCCTGGATGATGGCTGGTCTAGAAACCAGTGGTGTAGAGGGAACTGGAATTCTTGGCTCTTGGGTTTAATTGATCATTTAAGACAGCAGGTGGCCCAAGTTTACAGCCATACTACCCTGATTGCATTCCATCCCATCCAATCTCTGCTGATCTCAGAAGCTAAGCAGAGTCAGACCTGGTTAGTACTTGGATGGGAGACTACCTGGGAATACTGGGTGGTATATAGGCTTTTACAAATTTTGGGGGGAGGCAGTTAGATGACTCAGTGGACAGAGACCTGGTTCTGGGGTGAGGAAGACCTAAGTTTAAAGCCAGCCTCAGACACTTACTAGCTAGCTGTGTGACCCCGGGCAAATCACTTAACCTTTGCTTGCCTTAATCCACTTGAAAAGCATTTGAAATGACAAACCATTCCAGTATCTTTGTCAAGAAAACCCCAAAGATGACATTGTTGTACAGTGGTCCAAAGGGTCAAGAAAAGTTGGATGTGACTGAATGGCTAAACAATAGCAGATGAATCAATGGATAGAGTACTGAGTTCAAATTCTACCTCAGACATTTGCTAACTGTGTGACTCTTAATCTGTCTGCCTCAGTTGGAGATAATAACTAATAGGACCTGTCTCCCAGGGTTGTGAGGATCAAACTCCTTATGAGGCACTTAGCTTTTTTTTTAAGAGGGGGGAAGGTAGGGCAATTGGGGTTAAGTGACTTGCCCAAGGTCACACAGCTAGTTTTTGTGTTACGTATCTGAGGTCAGATTTGAACACAGGTCCTCCTGACTCCAGGGCCGGCTCTCTAAAGGTACTTAGCACCGTGCCTGGAACACAGTAGGCACTCAATAAACACTACTTGGTGGTGGTGGTGAGGAAGTTGGGATCATTCTCCACAGGAATCGTTCCCCTTCGATAACCACTGTGGAGGCCGGGTCAGAACCCGTGTAGGACTCTGGGAAAGGGGCTCCCCAGAATGACAGATGGTTGCTTCTGAAGCAAATCCAAGTTCGATTCCCTGCAGGGAGAGGGCATGGTTAATGCTCTGTTTGAGTTCTTTCTTTTCATTGCTGCTGATTATCCTATGGCTCTTCTCCCTTTCCTGGCTGAACTTCAGTGAGTTCAGTTCCTCTTCCCCCATGATCGACTTGCTCTGGCTTCCAACATCATCGATCAAGGGAACCTGCTCTCTCCAGAAGCACCTGTAATCTCTTCCTTGCCAAATCTAATCACCATTTCTCAGTCCTCTCTTTTGCCTTTTCTGAAGCCTTGGATACTATTGATTCCCTTCTTAATACTCTCTTCTCTCTAGGTTTTCATGACGCTGCTCTCTCCTGATTCCCTTCCTACCTGTCTGACCACTCCCCAGTCTCTTTTTTGCCAATCTTCATCTGTCATTAACCCTGAGTGTCCCCCGAGACTTTATCTTGGGACCCTCTTTTCTTCTTCCTCTAGACTGCTTCACTTGGTGAGCTCATCAGCTTTCATGGGTCAGTTATACCCTCTGTGGCCAATGATTCTCAGATCTACTTATCCCTGTTCCATCTCATTCTCACTGACCCCAGAGAGAAAGGGAAAAATGAAATGAGAAGGTAACATCTCATGTCTGGACACTGGTACAAGGTGGAATAGAGAAGAACAGGAAAAATAACAGATTAAAAGTGCTTACTAAACCTCAAAGTGTTATGTGAATATTAGCTACTATTATTATCATTGAGGGAGAGGAAAGAATAAATCGGAACAGCTAAGTGGCACAGTGGACAGAACACCTCTGCCCTGAAGTCCGGAGAACTTGAGTTCAAATCCTTAAGTGTGACCCTGAGTAAGTCACTTAACCCTAATCTCTCCTGCCCCCCCCAGTAAAGAGTAGAAGACAATTGTGCAGAAGAAGGAGAAAATGCGGGAGGAGGAAAAAGAACAAGAAAGAGAGAGAAGTAGGAGGAAAGGGAGAATTAGGAGTTGGAAGACCCTGATTTCAAATCCCCCCTTTGCTGCTTTAGTTCTGTGACCTCTGCCAAACCCAACCCTATCTGGGCCCTTTCCTTAGTCAAATGAAAGGGAGCTGGGTTCTTAACCAGACTTCCCTGAGCTTACTTAAAAAAAAAAAATTAATCACTATTTCAAGAGAACTGTTTTCCTTTGTAATCCTATGTATTTTATGTTATGCATTTAAAATCCTGTTTCGGAGAAGGGGTCCATCGGCTTCCCCACACTGCTACCACAAAAAAGATTAAGAATGCCTAGTCCGGAACTCCCAGCTTCCTCCTAGCTGTGACATTCTATGATTGTGAAGGAAGGAAAAGTAATCGAAGGCAAGCTGAGCTGCGCGACAGGGGGAGGGAGCAGTCTCGGAGCCAAAGTTTCGTTTTCTCCGGGAGGACCATGGCTGGCCTTGGCTTGGCCTCTCTGGCCTCCTGTGTCCCGGTCTGGCTGTCCGAGGACGACCTGAGCTGCGGAATCTGCCAGACCCTCTTTTTCTGCCCCACCACGTTGCCTTGCGGCCACAGTTTCTGCAGCTCCTGTATCGAGCGTCACTGGGCATACCTGGGCCGGTCCCGGAGAGGCTGTGGCCCGGGAGCTCCAGGGACAAAGGGGACGGGAGGGCTTTGTCCGCTCTGCCGGAAGGAGGTCTGTATGAGCCCCTGGCTGACAAAAAATACCGTGCTTCACGGCCTGGTGGATAAGTACGAGAAAGCCCTGAAGACGTGGCCTGAGTCCTGGGATCCCTTCCCCAATCACCGGACAGAGCTCCAGGTAAGCTCTCCTGGTGGCTTTCCCGGATTCTCTAGCTCATCTTGCCATGTTCCCCCGCTAGCTCACTCCAAACCCTCCCTTCCCGTCCAGTCTCTAACCCCCGTCCTATTTGTTATCTCCTTACATCATTTCTTTATTTTATTTTTTGCTTTTTGGAGGGGGGAAGGTAGGAAAATTGGGGTCAAGTGACTTGCCTAAGGTCGCACGGCTAGTAAGTGTTAAGTGTCTGAGGCCGGATTTGAACTCGGGTCCTCCTAACTCCGGTGCTCTATTCACTGCGCTGCCTAGCCGCCCCTCCTTACATCATTTCTATAACTTTTCTACAGTGCCTCTGTGGATAGCACCCCAGACTTAGACCTCAAGTCCAGCCTCAGACATTTAAGAGCTGAATGACCCTACTTAACCCTCTGTCTTTGTCAGTTTCCTCATCTATAAAATGGGGGTAGTGATAGCACCTTCCCTCACAGGGTTGTTGTAAGGATCAGATAAGATATTTGTCAAAGCTTTCGCTTTTTTTTTTTTTGCCTTTTTTTTTTGGAGGGCAATTGGGGTTAAGTTCCTTGCCCAAGGTCACTTGGCTAGTTTTGTGTTAAGTGTCTGAGGCCGAATTTGAACTCAGGTCCTCCTGAATCTAGGGCTAGTGCTCTATTCACTGCACCACCTAGCCGCCCCAAGATAAGATATTTGTAAAGGGCTTTAAAACCTTCTTACAAATGCTATCTATTACATTAGCTTTATATTATAGTAGCATACTGTTGTATGGCTTTACTGAGAAGCTAAATGACTTACCCAGGGTCATATAGCTAGCCCTTTAACCACTGTGCCACACTACTCTAGTAAATAATTGGTGTTTAATAAATGTTTGTTAACTAAATGATTGATCATTCACTTCTTTCTTCGACCTGCACTTTTCTTCATTTCTGCTCCTCCAGCTAATACCCTACCATCCTGCTTCTTCCCCACCCCCTATTAGTCATCTGGCTGTGCTTTTCCCAAAAGGACTGAATGGGAATTTCTCTTGTTGGCTTTGTTCTCATTGCCCCCTGTCCCCTTGAATTACCAAGGAACTGTGATGAGGCCACCACCACCACTTGGAGTGAAGCCTTGTTAGATCTTCAGTGTAATCAGTACATAACAGAGACCTGGCTTGATGTTTTGACTTTTCCCTTTAAAGGAAGCAAAACCCATAAAGAGGAGAATCAATGAAGTCTGTCAGGAACTGGAGAGTCTGTTAGAACAGCTCATTTCTGTCGTCACCAGACTTCAGGGGTCTGAGGAGGAGACAGGGACGGCAGAGGACTTGAGCACCCAGGAGAAGGTAATCTAGGGTGGGTAGGATGGGAAGAATGGGAGATCGGAGAGAACAATTGTAATAGATTATATAAACTCCTTGAGGGCAGGACTTTTTCTTTTTGTGTCTATCCTTGGTGCCTTGCACCTAATAGGTGTAAATGGTTGTTGACCTTTAACCCAGAAATACAACTACTAGTTCTGTAGCCCAAAATGATTTAAAAAAAAAAAAAAAAGGAAAGGACCTATATGTACAAAAATATTTATAGCAGCTCTTTTTTTGTGGTGACAAAGAATTGGAAATTGAGGGGATGTCCACCGATTGGGGAATAGCTAGACAAATTGTGGCACATGATTGTGATGGAGTACTATTATGCCATAAGAAATGACTAGCAGGATAATTTCAGAAAACCTGGAAAGACTTACATGAACTCATGCAAAGTAAAGTGAGAAGAAGCAGGAGAACATTGTACACAGTAACGACATTGTGCAATGATCAACTGAGGATGATTTAGATATTTTCAGCAATACAATGATCCAAGACAATTCCGAAGGTCTCATAATGAAAAATGCCAAGACTTGACCCCAGGATTCAGGAAATAGATTATCTTTGCTGGGGCAGAGGGGCAAATAAGGGCAATGAGTTATAGTGAAGGCAGTTGGGAGAATGCCTTGAGTTCATGCTGAAGAGTTTGGATTCTATAAAATGGAAAATAGGAAGCCAATGTCTTTGCTTGAGTAGAGGAGTAAGTGATATAATTAAAACAATGAGGAAGATTATTCTTTCGGTTTTGACTTTTTGACTCGGCTCCAACTTGCATTTAAAAAAATCTAGCCCTCATCAGGCAACGCAGTGGATAGAGTGCCAGGCTTGGAGTCAGGAAGACTCATCTTTTCCAGTTTAAATCTAGTCTCAGACACTTATTAGCTATATGATCCTGGGTAAGTCATTTTACCCTATTTGTCTCAGTTTCCTCATCTGTAAAATGAGCTGGAGGAGGAAATGGTAAACCACTCCAGTATCTCTGCCAAGAATACCCCAAATGGAGTCTTGAAGAGTCTGAAAACGTTGAACAACAACCTTATCATATGCTCTTTGAAGTCCCAGTTACATTAAAACATAGACACTCCAAAACCCAATTCTCAAAAACAAAAAGAGAAAACATGTTAGGAAAAAGGATAGGCAGGGATGCAGCTTCTGACCATGCCAGATGGTAAAAATTCATTAATGAGAGTTTCTTACAAGGCTGCTTTGTTTGAGATGAAGCATGACGTAGTAGGTAGGTAGAGTGCTGTACTTGCTGTTAAAGACCTGAATTCAGACTCCCCCTTGGAAATTTAATTAGCTGCAAATCTGAACCTCAGTCTCCTAACAGGGATTCCTGCAGTACTATGTCACAGGGTGAATGTGAAGCTCAAATGGGGTGATGCCCATAGAGTGCTCTGTAAACGTTAAGATGTCAGTTATTATTACTGTTATTTTCTTTTACTGTCTGTCATTAAGATTTCTTTTCACCACTTTCTCCTAAGCTGAAGAATCCCAACATGTTTCAGAGAAACATCAATGAAATCCTCAGTGATATCAAAGAACTGAAGAAAAAAATCCAAGAAAAGTTAATATGGGAAGAAGCTCCCAGCAAAATAACAAATGGTGAGTTGATTTTTTGCAGGGCAGAAGTAGGAATGTTGGAGGGATGGAATAGCTATGAAAATTGAGTAGAAATGGAAAAATGGTCCAAGGTAATATTTTTTAGGCTGATGAAATTCCCAGACATTACATGTATTACCAGGTTAGTGGAAGAAGGGCCAGGGAAACACTGGCCAGGATAATTTTTTTTGACCGTCCCTGGGGGTATGATGGCTCATTGTCACTTTTTAGCTGTGTACTTCTAATTTATACCCCTATGTGTAATGGATAGAGTTAGTCTCAAAGCCAAAAAGATCTGGGATCAAGCACTGAATCTGACATATTGACTGTGTGACCCTGGGCAGCTCATTTAAATTTTCACTGTTCCAGGTAACTTTCTAAGATTCCAAATTGCAAAGAAAAATGCTGACCTGCATTTGTAAAGGAGATTCCACACCTGAATATTCTGTCAATGAAATCACAGATCCAGCCCTGTCCTTTTTTTTTTTTTTTTTTGCTTTTTTGGAGGGGGGAAGGCAGGGCAATTGGGGTTAAGTGATTTGGCCAAGGTCACAGGGCTAGTAAGTGTTAAGTGTCTAAGGCTGCATTTGAACTGAGGTCCTCCTGACTCCAGGACTAGTGCTCTATTCACTGTGCCATCTAGCCACCCCATCCAGCCCTTTTCTTGTCCCATATGACTCTTTGAGACTGGTCTGAGTTTTACCTAGTTTGTCGTTGGTGGCTTATGGCTCAACAATATTGATTTTTGGAAATTAAGCATTTTGTGGAGACTGAAAATTAACCATTCTTGTTAACTCTCCAAATTCTACTAGATTCTAAACTTCTTAAGGGCAGAGACTATTTCTTATCTAAACTTTATATTTCCTTAAAAAGGTTAACTGTTCACTTTACAAAAGATTCTTTGAAATGGCTAATACATTTAAAGTAATTTTATTTATGGATAGCGTTTGTAGGTCTCACTGTGTAGCAAAGCTGGCTGAGCGCTTTTTTACTTTCTTTCTCAACAGGAAAAAAAGGGTGTTGAATCCTCCCAGACCCATCCTTTCTTTTCCCACCATTCAACTTAGGGGCATAACCTTTCCTTTGATCATCCTCTCCTCTCTTCTTTGCCCCGCCTCTTTTTCATTTGGAAGATGGCATTTGTCTGAGACCTCTGTTGATGGCTAGATAAAGTAATTATCTTGTTTTAGCCTAGAGACAAAATGACTGGAGGTCTATGAAGATCTGACAGGTTAGGGAATATTTCTATATTAGTAAAAATTACTAATAAAGTCATAACAGCATGGAGCCCCCAGTTAGAAGAACTAATATTAGGACAGAGGTTTATATCTTTGTCTTTATGTAAATTCAGCATATTTTTTGGCTAGCCATTTGTTCCCACCATTTCTCTTTTCCAAGAATAGGTTGATATATACAGGCATGGCAATACACATTGGTCAGGCTTGATCATGGATTTTTATGTGAAGAGAAAGTGCTGTCATAGATAGAAATTAAATAAAAAGTTATAAATAAAATAACATAGCAACAGGAGTAAAATTCCCACTACTTCAAGTCTGAGAGAAAAAAATATTCAGGAAGGAAAAAGAGTTGAAATATTGTAACAGCTTCTCGGGTAAAAACAATTCAGACAAACTTCTCAGGAAGGTTTCTCCAGTAGGTGTAGTGGTGAGCTAGGGCAGCTCCAGCCCCACCCTTCATCTCCAGTCCACCTTATGCTTTTGTCAGTCTTGCTCTGCAATCTCTTGTAGTTATGTCGAAGACTCTACGTGGGCACTATCCAATCTCTGCTCTGTCTACTTTTGAAAGAATATTAATTTCTCTTTTCAAAACTCCTGAGTTCAATTGAAGTTTATCTCCCGGATCAAAGATTGCCACCGTACGCTCTTTCTCAAGGCTAGTAGGGGATGCTTGTCTCTCTGGGAACTATAGATCCTAGAATATTATTAAATACTCAAACCCCTGTTATACATAGATCTTTCTCTCTAATTAAAATAAGTACAGCTATATCCCTAGCCTTTGAGAAAAGCATCTTGGAGGGCTGTTATGTTGTGATGATAAATGATTCTAGCCAAAAGCAACCTGGAACTCAGCCCAAGGCAAGATAAATCTCCATACTGATAGTCTGGGGAGCAGGGTTCCTAACTGCCTCTTCCAATTGATGCCTCCTCAGTCAGGTTTTGCTACTGCCATTCAAGGGCAAAAAAGGAGGGAGGTGTAGATTTCTTCATCTAAAACAATACTTGATATGCTTTTCCTTCTCCTTTCTTCAACTTGATCATCAGGCACACACAATTTATGTAATGATTATGCAGCTAACCTCTGTTCCACCAGGGAAGGCTTTAGAAGTACAAAGTACATATAGAAGAGGTAGACTGTATATGGGCTCAATTATGTCAGCAAATGGTGAAAACTTTAAAATGTTTTTTTTTTAATAGGTCCTCCTTGTTCTTTTTCATTAGTCAACTAAACAATTTAGGTTGAAGCACAATGATCAAATATTTTCCATTCCCAAGGCATTTTGCATGCTAGGATGAAAAAGGACACTCTTTTCCATCAAGGAGTGGGTAATCTAATGGAGATGAGTGTTTGGGGTGAAGAAGGATAAGATATATAGATGAAAAAAAAACATATAATGTGTTAAAGGCAAATGAGTGATCCTTAAGGAAATTTGAGGAGGGAAACCATTCAACTAGTGGGGACAAATGGAAGAGCTACAGTTGAACTGAGTCTTGAAGAAGAGAAAGGTTTCAACAAGCAGAGATACAAAGGGAATGTTCCCAGGTATTGTGGATGACTCATGCTAAAATGGAGGTGAGAGAGGCCAGATGAGCTTTGGGAATGGACAGCGGTCCAGGTTGACTAGAATGAATATGTGAAGGGAAACCAAGGGAAATCAGGCTGAAAAAGTAGGTTGGAGCCTGGTTGTGGACTACGGTATCTTAAGTATCAGGCAAAACAGCTTGTATTTCAGCTGATATTTGAGCAGAAGAGTGACATGGTCATGGTTTGTGCATTAGGAAGGTTCAGGCAGCTATGAAGAGGAGAGAGATTAGAGAGTCAGGGAGACTAATTAGGAGGCTGTTATTGTATTGTTTTCATAGATCTGTGGACATGTTCTACTCCTATAGTAGGAAACAAGTCCCTTGAGGGAAGAGACTGGTTTTTTGTTTTCTGTTTGTATCCTGAATGCCTAGCACATTACCTTGCATGTAGAAGTAACATAAAAAATTCTTGTGGAATTACATTACACTGAATTATCAGATCCACCCTGGCTCTTAAGGCTAGCACAATATATATTTGCACTTAGATTAAAATATTATAAAATATCACATATTTCCTCTATTAGATTGTGAGCTTCTTGAAGCATGGGCTGTATTTGAATTTCTTTGTAACCCCAGCACTAGTGCCATTTTGTCCAGGGAAGAAGTCTTCTTTCCTTCCATAAATGTTTGAAAATAATCTAGATCCTCCCATTTTGACACATAAACTTCTAGCTTAAAGATCCCTTCTCAGTCCATCAATTTGGGGGGATAAAGTCTTGATTTATACATGCTGCTTTAAAAGAAAAAAATATAATGTCCTTATGGCTACTGTCTGAAGTTGAATCCAGGCCTTAATAGGCTCTTGGTATGATCGGAGAGAGTTCAAATTTTCCATCAAGAAAGGCGGGGTTATGCAGAATATCCATACTTATTCCAGCATAATATACAGTGCTATGAAGACTATTCAGGTGTCTTGTCTGAAAGAGCTTCCTTGAATTTATATTCCCTTAGAGGAACCCCTTGGGACTTTTCCACGCTCTTCGAACCCACAGCCTGCTCAGAGCCATCCCGGGCCCAAGAGATCTTGCCAGTTTGCTAAGTGTGAGTATTCAAGAGACGTGGATTGTGGGCTTTGAGTTCCATAGAGAGAAATGGCACTTGGAACTTCTTATTTCAGCACCATGTTCTGGCTTCCCACCTGCAATCCTTTGTGACTCAGGATGTTCCCTTCTAATGCCACATTCCCTTAATTCAGGGGTAGCATCTTAAAAAAAAAATTGGGAGTTCCCTCATTATCCAAGTGAAAGAGAAGGCATACCTTTGATTTCAGACCCAACTAGGGCCTGTTTACATTTTCTGCCATAGGAAAGTCAACTTTTGATTACCAACCTTGGGTTGAGAATAAGGCAGATGACATCTGTGGGGATGGTGACCTGTTCCAGTAGCATTTCTATCTGAACTCCATTCAGTAAGAGAAGAGAATAGGGAAGGGGAAGGGAATAAGCATTTATTAAGGGCCTACTATGTGACAGTCACCATGCTAGGCACTTTTGGTAGATGCCATTATGATACCCATTTTGCAGTTGAGGAAATTGAGGCAGATAGAAGTTAAGAGAATTGCCTAGGGTCACACAGCTAGTGAGTGTCTGAGGCTAAATTTGAACATCAGTCTTACTGATTCCAGGCCCAGTGGTAAATCCACCATGCCACCTTGCTGCCTCTTGAAGGATAATTTAGCTATAGTAAAAGTAATAGTAATATAGTAGTAAAATCAAGTACATATCATTTTAATATTTTAAAGCACTTTGCACAAGTAATCTAATTTGATTCTTATTGGGATTAGAGAGCAGAGATATTATTATTTCCATTTTAAGCTCTAAATTAGAGCTCAGACAGATCAAGTGACTTGCCAATGGCCGTGTACTCAGATGAGGCTAGATTCAAACCCTAATCCTCCTGACTCTGAGTGTTGTACTATACTACCTCAGGATTATCACTCACAGTGGACTTCCTCTTGCCACCTAGCATGCTTATGGACCATTGATTCCTTCTGTGATTTGACCTTTGCCCAGAAAACTTTAATTTGAGCCTAAGTCTGAGCAACAATTTGGAGTCAGAAGATGTGAACTTGAATGCCATGGTTGATAACTTACTAGCTTTGAGACCCCTTTCAGGGCTTTAGCTAACTTTCTAATGTGAGGGTAAAGAAGGTGCTGGGTGGGTCAGCACTAACACAGGGCATTCCCTTGCCCTGAGAGTTTTTCATGCCAGACAGGGAGTGCCATAGTTACAGAGCACTGGGCTTGGTTTCAAGTAAACTGATCAAATCTGGCCTCAGACACTCACTAGCTGTATTACCCAGGGCAAATAATTTAACCTCTTTCTGCTTCAGTTTCCTATTTTTAAAATGGGGGTTGTAATAGTGCCTACCTTGCAGAGTTATTATGAGGACCAAATGAGATAATCTTTGTAAAGCTCTTAGCACAGTGCCTAACACATAGTAGGTGCAAAGTAAACGTTTATTTCCTCCCTTCTGCCCAGTGAAATCACTATCTTTATCGACTTATGTGTGAACATGCTCTCTCTTCTGTTAGAATGAAAGCTTCTTGAGGGCAGGGACTTTGTATCCCAAGGGCACAGTATAGTATACTTGGCAACTCCTTAGGTGTTTAACAAATGCTTGTGGGTTGATTGATTAGCGCAGATAATCATGAATTTTCTATATTTTTTATCTCTTCCTTAGGGTCCATCCTTCCAACCTTTGATCAAAGAACTGCTTCCCATTATCTGGAGGTGTCAAAGAACTGTCGAAAAGTGACGGTGTCAAGGCATCGACAATTCTACCCTGAGGGTCGGGAGAGGTTCCAAAACAGCCAGATCTTGTGCTGTCAAGGCTTCTCCTCTGGGCAGCAGTACTGGGAGGTGAACACTCAGCATTGCACTGCCTGGGCCATTGGGGTAGCCTCCAAGGACATCATAGCCCACAGGAGCCTGCTGGGCAGGACTTCGGACTCTTGGTGCATGGAATGGAGTGAGAACTCTGCACAGCTCTGTTTCTGGCACAAGAAAAAGGAAGCAGCTATCAGCAAGGAGAGGCCCATGATGGTGGGAGTATGGCTTGACCTAGAGGGGAATCAGCTCTCCTTCTATTCATTGGAGAGTGAGGAGGAACTCTTACATCGATTTGAGCTTCCTGTCCCTATGCCCATTGTGTTTCCTGCTTTTTGGCTTTATGGTCTACAGCCTGGGAACTCCCTGATTATCAATGAGGTAAAAGATGACGTGGTTTCCTATGACTGAAACCAGTGACCAAGCTCATAAGGGCCTTCTTGTCAATCAGTTAGTCAACAAAGATTCATGAAGCATTCACCATGTGCCAGGCATTGTGCTAACTGCTAGGGTATATAGGTCCAGTGGCCAAGTAACAGTGATTGTGTTTATACCTTCTGGACCTGCAGTGCTGATTGGGGGGAAAGCCACCCAGCTCCAAAGTGCTTTGTACCCTCTCTTTCCTTCTCCCTTTTTGATTTTTTCCCCTTTTTTATTATTACTTTTTTTTGTCTTTATTAATTTGTTCATTTACTTTGAGTTTACAAGATTCAGTTCCCCAGTTCTTTGAGTTTCAAATTTTCTCCCCCTCCCTCTTCTTCCCCCCTCTCCCCATGGCGGCATACAATCAGGTATAGGATCTGCAGATAGTTTCACATTAGACATTGGTCAGGTTATAAAGAAGGATTGTATTGGATGGAATGAACAATGGAAAAGAGGAAACCAACCAAACAAGAAAAAGAGAGCAGGTAATTTGCCTCAATCTGCATTCAAACTCTGTTCTTTCTAGTTCTTTCTCTGAATGTAGATATCTCTCTCCATCATGAGTCTTGAAATTTACTTATAGCCCTGCATTTCTGAGAAGAGTCTGGTCTATCAAAGTTGGTTGTCACACACACATCGTGTCTGTAATGTGTACAAATTTTTTCCTGGTTCTGCTCTTCTCACTCAGCATCAGTTCATATAAGCCTCTTCAGGTAGATATGAAGTCCATCTGCTCTTTGTTTCTTATGGTGCAGTAGTATTCCATTACATTCATATACCATAACTTGTTTAGCCATTCCCCAATTGATGGGCATCCCCTCAATTTCCAATTCTTTGCCACCACAAAAAGAGCTGCTATAAATATTTTTGTACATATGGGTCTTCCTCCTGCTTCTGTGATCTCTTTGGGATACAACCTAGAAGTGGTATTGCTGGGTCAAAGGATATGATGTTATTTATAGCCCTTTGGGGATTGTTCCAGATTGTTCTCCAGAATGATTGGATCAGTTCACAACTCTACCAGCAATGTAGAGTTCCAATTTTTCCACATCCTCTCCAGCATTTATCATTTTCCTGTTTTGTTATCTTAACCAATCTGACTGGTGAGATGTGGTACTTCAGAGTTGTTTTGATTTGCATTTCTCTAATCAATAGTGTTTTAGAGCATTTTTTCATATGCTTATAGATATCTTTAATTTCTTCCTCTGAGAACTGTCTGTTCATATCCTTTGACCATTTATCAATTGGGGAATGACTTGTATTCTTATAGATTTGACTCAATTCTCTGTATATTTTAGAAACGAGGCCTTATCAGAGACATTGGTTGTAAAAATTCTTTCCCAATATCCCACTTCCCTCTTAATCTTGGTTACATCGGCTTTGTTTGTACAGAAGCTTTTCAGTTTCATGTAATCAAAGATCCATTTTGCATTTTATAATGCTCTCTAATTCTTATTTGGTCACGAAATCTTCCCTTCTCCATAAATCTGACAGATAAACTATTCCTTGCTTTCCCAGGTTGCTTACAGTATCAATTTAGACTTAATTTTAGGATATGGTGTTAGATAATGGTTTATGCCCAGTTTCTGCTATACTATATACCAGTTTTCCCAGCAGTTTTTGTCAAATAGTGAGTTCTTATCCCCAAAACTGGGGTCTTTGGGTTTATCAAAGAATAGATTATTATAGTCATTGACTGCTGAGTCTTGTGTACCCAATCTATTCCATTGATCCACGGCTCTATCCCTCAGCCAGTACCAAAGTAGCTTCTCCTTCCTTTTCAGGGTATATTTTGAGAAGGTTGGATTTAGAGTCAGATTTGAATCCTGGCATTGTTTAAAACCTGTATAACTGGAGACCAGTGATTTTTTTCTCTCTGGGCTTTAAGTTTCTTGGTCTGTGAAGTGGTTGAAGAGTCAATAGATAACACGGTCATAGGATATGAACATTTTGCTTAAAACATTCTTTTTCATTTTCTAATAATATTTTATTTTTTAAAATTATATGTAAAGACAATTTTTAACCATTTTAAGTAAGATTTGAGTTCAAATTTTCTCCTTTTCTCCCTCCCTAAGATGGTAAGCAATTTGATATAGGCTAATATATGAATCATGTAAAATATATTTCCATATTAGTCAGGTTGTAAAGGAAAATGCAGTTTGTACAAAAATTAGTTTGCAAAAGGAAAAAATCCATACACAAAAAAGTGAAAATAATATGCTTTGATCTGCATTCAGACTCGTCAGTTCTTTCTCTAGCCATAGATAGCATTTTCCTTCTAGTCTTTTGCAATTGTCTTGGATCATTGTAATAGTGAAAGAAGCTAAGTCATTCATAGTTGATCACCAATGTCCATTGTCAATGTTGCTCTTACTGTGTACAATGTTTTCCTGGTTCTGCTCACTTCACTTTGCATCAGTTCATGTAAGTCTTTCCAGAAAACATTATTTTTTATTGACCCCAGTTTCCTCATTGCTGAAGTGAGGGGATTAAATAGCCAACATATAAATGATCAAAGGCTAGGAAGTTTTCTTTAAAAAATTTTTATAAGTAAAATGTCTGATAATGAGACTATATCTGACAATGGATACAATATTCTGTCCCAAGTAGCCTTATGCTACTCTGCCAGTAGGCACCTTTTATTAATTAGAGAGGGGTATATTCAGAAATGAAGGTGAGGTAAAAAATGTTGTCCTTCAATTGTTCAGTTGTATCTTACTCTTCATGACCCCATGGACCATAGCTTGCCAATACCTTCTCTTCTCCACTATATCTCCAAGTCTATACAAGTTCATGTTCATTGTTTTTATGATACCATCTATCCATCTCATCCTCTGCCTGTCTCTTTTCCTTTTGCCTTCAATCTTTCTCAACATCAGGGTCTCTTTCGTTGAGTCTCATCTTTTCATTATGTGACCAAAGTATTTAAGCTTAATACTGAAGAAAGTATTTGACCTTTCAGTGAATAACGTGAATTAATTTGAATATTGACTGATTTGACCTCCTTGCAGTCCAAGGGACTCTCAAAAGTCTTTTTCCAGCACCACAATTTGAAAGTGTTGATTTTGTGATGCTCAGCTTTCTTTATAGTCCAGCTCTCACAGGCATGCATTGCTAGTGGGAGAACCATAGCTTTGACAATGCAGACCTTTGTCAACAAGATGACATCTCTGCTTTTTAGTATGCTGTCCAGAGTTGCCATTGCTTTTTGTCCAAGGAGCAAACATCTTTTAATTGCATGATTGCAGTTGCCATATGCAGTGATCCTTGAACCCAGGAATATAAAATCTGACATTGCTTCCATTCCTTCTTCCACTATTTTCCAGGAAGTGATGGGACCAGTTGCCAAGATCTTAGCTTTTTGATATTAATCTCGGAGGCAGCTTTTACTAATTTACTAATCTCCTCTTTTACCCTCATCACTTTCTGCCATCAGAGTGGTATTGCCCACATCTAAGATTGTTGGTGGTTCTCCTGGCAACTTTAATTATGGCTTTTGATTCATCTAGCCTGGCATTTTGTGAGATATATTCTGACAATAAGTTGATAATACACAGCCTTGAAGTACTCCTTTACCAACCTTAAACCAATCAATTGTACCATATTTGGTTTTAACTGTTGCTTCTTTTTTTCCTCTTGTTTTTAAGCAATCGGGGTTAAGTAACTTGCTCAAGGTTACACAGCCAGTTATTTCTGGGTGTGGTGCTAAGTATCTGAGCCCGGATTTGATCCCCAGGTCATCCCGACACTGGAGCCGGTGCTCTTACTCGCTGAGCCACCTGGCCACCCCTTAACTGTTGCTTCTTGACTTGAACACAAGTTCCTCAGGAGAGAAGTAAGATGATTTAGTGCTCCCATCTCTTGGAGGACTTCCACATTTCATTGTGATCCACACAGTCAGATGCTTAGGTAAAAGGGCTTTAGGTAAAAATAAAAGAAACCAATATAATTTATGCCAAATAAAGAAAGCAGAACCAGGAACTCATCATACACAATGATTATAATAATATGTATGGAAATTACACTAAAGGCAACTGAATTCAGATGACTAATCCCAGCTGGTCTTGAAGGACAGCAAATATACATCTACCTCCTCTCAAGGAGGACTGCAGAGGCATTTAGACAGTCACTGGCACTTATTTTTACTTAACTGCTTTCCTTTGTTTCTAGAGAGGCTTCCACGTGCAGATATATTGGGAAACAATTATGATAATTTAAAAAGGTATCTGAAAAATTTTTAATAGGATAACTATTACTTATATAGTCCTTTCAAATAGATTATCATATTTGAGTCACAACAGTCCTGTAAAGCGTTAGTAGGATTCAGAACTGTACCCCAACAATTTTTGTGCCAAAGGCAAGCAGTACAAATTATACCCTTGTTTCAACTGGAGAAGTGTTCTGGAGACCCAGAGACATTGCAGGTATGGTTTGGGGAGAGGTTTATCTCAGCAGAGGATGGCAAATATGTAGGGATGTGCTGGAACCAGTTTGTACCAATGAAAGTTGATAGTTAAATTTTCAGTGTGAGCATTTACAGCAAAGACTATATATATATCAAGGCTTGATTTATTGTTTTGTTTTTCTTTGCTTAAGAAATTGATGGATAGGGGCAGATAGGTGGCGAAGTAAATAGAGCACCTGCCCTGGAGTCAGGAGGACCTGAGTTCAAATGCGGCCTCAGACACTTAACACTTACTAGCCGTGTGACCTTGGACAAGTCACTCAACCCCCATTGCCCTGCCTTTCCTCCTCTGAAAAAAAAAAGTGATGGATAAACTGTTTATAATGCAGATTAAACTTAAAAGTGTGTGGAACATCAATATAAATAAATATATGGACATGTGTGTATAATAGAGATATTTATGTGTGTAAATATACATATACATAAATTTATAAACATACAAATATACATATCTATCTATATCTATATAGTTAAACATTTACCAGCACACCCCTGGAAGGTAACCAGGGTGCTATAGGCAGGAATTCACTTGGGCTATATCCAAGAGGGTAGGGAGCTGCTGACAATTGGTAGCTTCATCTTTAATTAATTGGGTCCATGTTTTGTCATGCTTAGTTCTTTCCAAATTTGTATGTCATACTTCCCTAACTAAAATCTAAGCCTAATTGTTCCTGAACTGCTAAAGGATGGGTAGTGTTGTGAGTTCTTCCTCACAATTTCAGGACCTGGGGACAAAGCATTGGTTATTCCGCTTCAGTTATAGTCCAGGCCACATTTGAACAAGGTCTTTGTGATTCCAAGCTCAGCATTTTATTGATTATTACATACTGCCTTTTTATCACAGGGAACCCAAAACAAGGGAACGAAAGCCACAGGTATGAGCTGGTATGATGCTGGATCCCAACCTGTTTGCTTTTAAAAAAAAATTTTTTTCCCCAAAGAAGTCTCTGCCAATTCTTCATTTTCTATGCCCATATGTGCATGCACGTATGTGCACACACAAACACACACACACGCATACACTCCCACACTGAAGTTACAGTTATTATTGGCAAGGCATCATACCCCCTGTTATTGCAGAATTTGATGGGTTCCTGGTAGCGACTGTGATAGGAATGCAAAAATAATCATTTGGAAAGGAATAACAATAATTCTAACAGTCTGAATCTGACTCATATTCTCTCACCTCAGATAAACTGGCATAGGTTCTGCAAAAGTTTCCAAGTGTGTGTATTTTAAAAAGTCATGTTTCTCAGGAAAGGCCTCCTGTATATTGAGTAGATTCCCTACGGAGGATATATGGGAAGTGTTATGTTTGAAAATTAAGGTAAACTGAGAGACAATGGTATGAGCATGATCAGTTTATTAGTTAGGCTAGCAGTAACCAACAAATTGGGTCAATGGCATCTCTCAATGACCAAAGACCCTGAGCAGGCCTGACTGGGTCTTTTAAACCTGGATATTCTTCCTTCTGATTGGCCTGATTTGTACCTCCCCTGGCAAAGATAAGACAATCCTGATTGTTAGACATTTTAACAAGGAGGTGGGTTGAGTGGCTTCAGCTCCTTCCTGTTACTTTCTTGTGGGGAGATGGGAATAATCTTCAGGTGACAGTATTAGTGTGCAGACGTGGGTGTAGTAAGCAACAGCTTTGATTGACGTAACTTGAATTTGAGTTAAGAGGGTGGTGAGTACAGCTAGTGGATAGAGCCCCAAGCCTGGAGTCGGGAAGATTCAATTTCCTGAGTTCAAATGTGGCCACAGACACTTAACTGTGTTACCCTGGGCAAGTCTCTTAAATTGCTATTTACCTTAGTTTCCTCAATTGTAAAATGGGGACCCTGGAGAAGGCAATAGCAAACTACTCTAGTATCTTTGCCAAGAAAACCCCACAGGGGCCAGGAAGGGTGTTCAGATGGAAGGACTTAACAACCAGGGTAGAGGGTGAGGCTACCAAGGTAGAGGATACAAGGGTGGAGATTCAATTGAGTAGAGGTAATTACAAAACAAAAACTTGACCTTTAGGCAAGTTTCTCCAGAATGTAGGTGAAGGGTGAAGTTGCTAAAGCAAGGAGTTTGGATTTACAGGGCAGTAGGACAGTATTAAAACCTATTCCAGCTTAACTATGTCTTAAACATAGAATTAAAATAATTTTTTAGTTTTACAGAGGAGATAGACAAGAATGGTACAGGATGAAAGATGTAGGTGGGTGGTTATCTGCACCATTGGAGGGAGGAATTCTGTCTGAAAGAGTCCTCTGTTTGCCTTTTAAAACCCTTCAGAATCCAGTGGCTTCCTACTGTGTGGGATATGGAGACCCTAACCCAAATTGACTACTCAGAGACCTCTCAAAGTGAAGGTAGAAAGATTTATTAGAATCTCACGAGAAAATGGGCAGTCCAGTCTCTGGGACAGCACCGAGAGAGAGGAGGCCGCCGCCGTACAGAAGCTGAAGCTGGGTTAAATAAGCAAGGGTTAAGAATATTAACATAATTATTACTAACGAGGGTCTAATCTTGTTACATAATACATTAAGTCCATTACAATAGTGTATTACAACCTCAGAATACTGGACCCCTCCTTTCAGTCTACCCTTGATACATTCTTTTTTTTTTTTATTAAGCAATCAGGGTTAAGTAACTTGCTCAAGGTTACATGGCCAGTTATTTCTGGGTGTGGTGCTGAGTGTCTGAGCCCAGGATTTGATCTCCAGGTCGTCCCAACACTGGAGCCGGTGCTCTTACTCGCTGAGCCACCTGGCCGCCCCTAAGCAATTGGGGTTAAGTAACTTGCTGAAGGTTACACGGCCAGGTGTTTCTGGGTGGATGCTAAGTGTCTGAACCCGGGATTCGATCTCCAGGTCATTCTGACACTGAAGCCGGTGCTCTTACTTGCTGTGCTACCTGGCCGCCCCCCTTGATACATTCTTATCTGGACTTGAGGGTCCCAAGGCTACTGTCTGTCCCTTGATTGGTCAAATCCACCTGCTGCTGCCAGCTTCTTCCATTCTTCATCATTTTTAAGTATTATCTAGAAGTTTTTCTGGGAACCAGGGACTGAGCTTCTTTTCCAAGGTTACTGCCTATTCTCCCTTATCAGTAGTCTTGTTCAGCAATTCTTGAAGTTCTATAGAAATTTAACTCTTTCGTGGTAAGCCGGGAGAGAAGGACTGACTAGAATAGAGCAACTATATAGAAAGATTTCTAAAGTTTCAGTCACGTAATTTCTAATAAAAAATGAAAACTTAGGCCTAAGGCCTAAGGACTTAATTGCTTTAGCAGACAGTCTTTGAGAAACCACACTTTTACCTTTCCCATACACTACCTTTTTAGTCTTCTTACACCTTTCTCTTCTGCACATTTTCTACACTACAATGGCCCTGGCTTCCTGGCTGTTCTGCACACTGGTTCCAAGTATTTTTCTTTGTCTCCCATTCCTCTAAAGCTTTACTTCCTCATCTCCCCCTCCTAGCTTCTCTGATTTCCTTCAAGTGTCAGTTAAAATATCACTTTCTGCAAGATTTCCCTAGTCCTCCCTATTGCTGGTGCCTTCCTTCTGAAATGATCTCCAGCTTATCTCATGGATATTTACTGTCTGTAAATAATTGTTTATAGGGGCAGCTAGGTGGTATAGTGGATACAATGACAGACCCAGAGTCAGGAAGACTGAATTCAAATCTGGTTCAGACACTATCTGTGTGACCCTGGACAAGTGACGTAACTCTATTGGCCTCAGTTTCCTCATCTGTAAAATGAACCAGAGAAGGAAATGGCAAACCACTCCAGCATCTTTCCCAAGAAAACCTCAAATGGGGTACTAAGAGTTGGACACAACTGAAAATGACTAAATAACAAACATAGTTGTTTGCATGTTGCCTCTTCCTTCCAGCCTCAGACACCACCTAGGAGCTCCCAGGCAGGTCACTTAACAGCACTTGGCCTCAGTTTCCTCTGCTGCAAAGTAGAATTAATAGCAGTACCTACAAGGATTGCTGTGAGGATCAAATAAGATAATATTTGTAAAATATCTACCACGTTCTTTCCTTCTTTTCTTCTTCCCTTCATTTTCTTTCCTCCTTCCTTCCCACCTTTCTACCTTCCCACCTTCCCACCTTTCCACCTTCCCACCTTCCCACCTTTCCACCTTCCCACCTTCCCACCTTTCCACCTTCCCACCTTCCCACCTTTCCACCTTCCCACCTTTCCACCTTCCCACCTTCCCACCTTCCCGCCTTCCTACCTTTCCACCTTCCCACCTTCCCACCTTCCCACCTTCCCACCTTCCCACCTTCCCTCCCTCCCTCCCTTTAGATTGTGAGAGCAGGAACTGTTTTAGTCTTTCTTTGTATCCCCAAAGTGTCCTAGGGGCGGGAAACCTGCAGCCTCAAGGCCAATTGTGGCTTTCTAGGCCCTCAAGGGCAACTTTTGGACTTGAGTCCAACTTTTACAGAACAAATCCTTTTATTCAGGGGATTTGTTCTGTGGAGTTTGGATTCAGTCAAAGGGCAGCACTTGAGGACCTAGAAAGCCACAATTGGTCTTGAGGCTGAAGGTTCCTCACTCCTGGAGCACATAACAGATGGTTACTAAATGCTTGACTGACGGACAGACTGACCTAACCAATAAACAAGGATTTAGTAAGTACTTTCTATGGGCCAGGCACTTTACTACTGCTAGAAACCAGGAAGAAAAATGAGACAACCCTTGTCTTGTAGGAGCTTACATTCTATTAGAGGAAACAACATGTATCCCTATGAATGTAACTAAGTAGTCAGACTTTACCTTGGGGGTTAGGTCTTAAAAAAAACTTCAGTGCTAACTGGGAAATCCTGGTAGTTGTGGTTTTCATAGTCCTGGAAGAAACTGGAGGTTGTTGGATCTTTGAGGTGTATATGTTTGTGTGTGCGTTATTCTCAGAAAGTGCCTCTTGTTTCCTTGCAGTGGAATGTCAGCTTCCAGAGAGCAGAGAATTTTTTTCCCCTTTTTATCCCCAGTACTTAATGGAGTGATTCTTAAACTGGAATCCCTTACTTTGTCTTTCAAAAAATATTTTTTGAGGGCAGCTAGGTGGTACAGTGAATAGAGCACTGGCCCTGAAGTCAGGAGGACTTGAGTTCGGATTCGGCCTCAGACACTTAACACAAAAAATTGCTGTGTGACCTTGGGCAAGTCACTTAATCCCAACTGCCCTCCAAAAAGCAAAAAAAAAAATTTTTTTTGTAACTATCCTTCCATATAATTGGTTTCTTTTATAGTTCTCTGTATTTTATCTGACACATTTAAAAATATGATTCTGACAAGGGATCCAATAGGCTTGTACTCCAAGATTTTCTGGTGTTAGTTAGTACCTGCCAGAAATTGTTCTTTCAAGTTGGCATGGCCTTCCAGATCTCTGGGTCACGTCCATGCCACAATGAGTCATCAGAGAAGAATTTTCTGGCTTCTAAAACCACCACTCTCCTGAAAATACTCTTGCAAAAGTTACTGGTCACCAGTTAACAATTAATTCTGATGGTCTTAAGTCTCATAGTTCTTAATTTTTCTGTACCTTTTGACTTTGTGGGCCATTTGTCCCCTCTCCTCCCTTGGCTCCTGTGATACTACAATTCTCTCCTGGTTCTCCTCCCACCTGTCTGACTGCTCCTTCTCAATCTCCTTTGCTAGATTTTCATCTCCCTTTTGCCCCTAAGTGTGGGTTTCCCCAGTGATCTTTCCTTAGCCCTCTTAGTTTCTCTTACCTGTCTACACTTGTAATATAATGCCAAGGAAAGGCAACTTCCCAAGGTTCAGAATACCAGCATAGGTGCTCTCCATTTTATTCAGTGACAAACCAAGAACAGAGAAGGTCAAAACATGACATCATTCAAAATACAGCATTTACTAAACGTGATTAAATAATCTCCAAGGACTACCCCACCCCAGGACCTTCCAATCATTCAATCAATTACAAAGTTCCTGGTCTAAATACTTCTCCACCCCTAGGCTATACCTTCATTTAGTCCACCACAAAGCCCCTCTTCTCAAATGGAGATTAGTTTCCAAACATAAGTAAAATACATTCATTTGCTCAACCATAGAACACAAAAAGGTCAAAAGTTCCCCACCCCTGGATCACAATTGAATCTACCCCAGAGTTAAATCAAGTTTAAGCACAGCACCTAATACCCAAATGGAGGTCTTTTCTTCATCTTGACAAGAGGCAAGTTCTCAGCAATCTTAGTTCCTGGGGAGACAAGGCTTAGCAAGGCCACAAGATACATTGCCAGTCCCTTCATTAATTCATCCTCTGTCTGTAGAACAGTCCTAGAACCCCTGAAAACATTAGCAAAACCCTCCCCTAGGATTTCTGTAAACATATAACAAGAAAATCCTTCTTCAGGGCTTCTGAACCAACAGAAAGGTTCCCAGACCCCTGCAACAACAGCACTGTCCTTCACCAGTGGACAGTATTCACTCTCTGTCTGCAGGACAGTCTCAGGGCTTCTTAGCCAACAGCCAGGTTCCAGGACTTCTTCAACAGGACAGTCTTTCACCAGTGGACAAATCTGGCAAAACAACATCAAAACAGACAGACAAAGTACCAGCAAAACAGCCATGTCTCCTCAGTCCTTGGCAGCTCAGGGGGCAGGTCTCAAAAGTCCAGGGCGATTCAAAGTGGCTCTCAGCAATCCTTCTCAGTCTCTCTCTGCCTCCACGAGGTGCCGCTTCCAAAAAGTTCTCCTGCCTCTCTCTTGTCTCTCCAAATCTATGTCACCAGCTCCTCCCAGTTCAGGACTTTCTTTTCAAATCAACAAGTCCATCCCACAGGTGGGATTAACAAGCTCTGGGTTTTAACACAATCAGTTTGAAAACCAAGCCAATACAGGGGAATCTTTAATTGCCATTACTATCACAACACTTGGCACTGGTGATGTCCTCTCCCCTCTTTGATCCCCTCTGGGATTTGTAACTTGTTTCCAACTCAGAGCTGAGGCTTCTATAACAAAAGAAATGAAGGTCTGGGGTAGGATGAGGCAGGATTAAGGTACCTCTTCCTTTAGATCAGGGGTTCTTAACCTGGGATTCATGAATGATTTTAAAACATATGTATACATACAGACATACTTATATATGTATTCTATACATTTATGTATGTATTCAATATATTTATATGTATACATATATGTAATATTATGGAAATAGAAAACAATCTCAATATAATTGGTTTTCTGTTCAATCTTATGTATTTTGTTTGATGCAATTAAAAACCTTAGTCTAAGGAGTTAATAGGTTTCACCACACACATTCAGATGAGTCTAAAGCACAAAAAGGTTAGGGAATCCTGTAACCCCATGCATTGGTTGATATTGGCAAAATGTCTTTATGCTTCTTCCACCCAAGAGAAGTGGTTTATTTTAAGGTGGTTGAATTGATCCTGGCTTATGTAGCTTCCTTCTCCTTCTCTTCTTTCTTCTTTCTCTGGCAAGGCACAATTATCCCAGGCAGTAAGAGAACTTGTGAGTGGCCCCTAGTGGACAATTGCCAATATCATGAGCCAAGCACGAGACTGGCATGGCTGTGCCAGGTCCTTGCTCTAGACAGGCCATATCCCAGAAGGGCCAAGGTGCTAGTCGAAGTGGATCAGATGACTGAACTATAAATAGAGACATGAAAATCTGAGTGCTAGGGTCTGTCAGGGAGAGCCAGAAACCTCATTTTCACAAGGGCTCTCCTTGTCTTCTGAATATCTCTCTTGCTTGAGAAATATGCTGGCAAAAACACAATAAAACAAAAACAATGAAAACCAAAACTCAGAAGAGTTAGGAGTACTGAGGCCTCCTTTCTGGAACCCCTGAAGCTTCAAGGATTTTTTTAGGAAGTTTTCTAAAAAGAACATTATCCCTCTGAACATTACCTCTAATGTATTATACCTAAAATATACTTTACCCCTTCCTTTACCCCACTCCTCCCTTCCCAAGGGATCTTTTCTTTTAATAAAAATGCTACAAAGACTGGACCTTAGAGAAACCCAATATGTCACAGTCCTAGTCTCTTTTATTGCCCCTGGAGATCCAAGAATATGCTAAAAAATTTTTAAAATCATGATTTGTATTAAATCACAATAGCTCACATTTTACATGGCGCTTTAAGGTTTGCTTTACATACATTATTTTCTTTGATCATTACAACAAGCTGGTAAAGTAGGCACTTTAATTATATATCCTTTTGCAGAGGAGGAAATTAAGGTTCAAAGTAGGAGAAGAGAACAAGCATTTGTTAAGCACCTACTATGTTCCAGGCACAAATATTATCTCATTTGGTCGTCAAAGCAACCGTGGGAGGGAGGTACTGTTATTATCCCCATTTTACAGTCCAGAATACTGAGGCTGAGAGAGATCCAGTGACTTACCCTGGGTCACAACAACCAATATATATCTGATGCCAGATTTGAACTCAGGTCTTTCTGACTTCAAGTCTAGTGTTTTATCCACTGTGTCTCAATCCTACTGGTCTCAATCTAGTCACTATATTACACTGCTTCTCAAAGAGCTACTAAGGAAGTTCACATTTGTTCAATTATTTGCATTTCTGTAGGGTCACATGGTGGTGGTTATGAATATGCCAGCGTAATTCTGAATTGCAAAATATAACACTTTCCACATGTAAGACAGAACCAAAACATTTATCCAAACACCAGAAAGTCAAATCCCAATGCCAAAAAGTCAAATCCATCATAGCAACAAAGAAATCTATACACAATAACAATGCAGAGGGCACCACCATCCCCAAGCCTTCCCCCTGCTAGGGCCTTCCCACAAACGAACCCTCACAGCTTGATGCCTGCTTCCTCTATGTCCCTCAGCTCTAACTACTCTGACCAACTTCCTTTCAGCTCTGCTCAAGCTATGCCTCTTCCTGTTCTACCTGTTCAGCAAGCTACTCCTGGCACAGGCCTCATGTGACTTAAGCAGGTCACATAGGTCTATTAATGGATGGGAAAGATCTTCCCATTAAGCAAAAATACACTAACAATATAGTCTCCTGATTTTTAATTCACAAGTGAAGTAAACAGGTTATAAACTTCATTTTACAGATGAGAAAACTGAGGTCCAGAGAAATAAGAGTGAGTTGACCAAGGTCTCATAGCTGTAAAGTGACAGTATGAAGTCACAGGATGCTAGATCTATTGTCAGCTAGTCTAACCCCTCCCCCTCCCATTTAAAAAATGAGGGAAATGAGGACAGGGAGATTAAGTGATTTGGCCAAGGCCACAGAATCATAGCTCTAGAGCTTGAAGGCACCTCAGAGGTTGTCTCGTTCAATTGTTCTGTTTTCTAGATGACAAAACTGCCCAAGAAAGTTAATGTCTTCTTCATGGATCCATGGGTAATAATTGTCAGAGGTGGGATTTATATTTTTCCTGGTATACAGCTGGTACTTAATAAATGTTTATTGACTGACTCCAGAGTCAGCGCTTACTGCTTCTGCCTGCAGGTAAGCAAGCATCAGAGGCAGGAGCTTGTGATTCTAAGTCCATTACACAATGCTATCTCCCAAGAATAACTATTAACTTATTAATGACCTGCACTTTTGGGGCATTTACTGTGAGCAAGAAATAGTATAAGGTGCTTTTCCTTCCTTCCTTCCTTCCTTCCTTCCTTCCTTCCTTCCTTCCTTCCTTCCTTCCTTCCTTCCTTCCTTCCTTCCTTCCTTCCTTTCTTTCTTTCTTTCTTTCTTTCTTTCTTTCTTTCTTTCTTTCTTTCTTTCTTTCTTTCTTTCTTTCTTTCCTTTCTCTCTTTCTCTCTTCCTTTCTCTCTTTCTGCTTTTTTTGGAGGGGGGAGGGCAGGCAGTTGGGGTTAAAGTGACTTGCCCAAGGTCACACAGCTGTAAGTATTAAGTGTCTGAGGTCTGATCTGAACTCAGGTCCTCCTAACTCTAGGGCCACTGTGCCACCTAGCCGCCCCTACAAGGTGCTTTTCTAAGCAAACACGTGAGCTGTAACCAATCTGCCAGCATCTTTCCTGGCACAGGATGACCTTGGACAAGGCATTTCTTCTCTGAAGGGATGGGTGGGTGGAGGGACTCATTTTGGATGTGAAAGAATGGATAAGCATTTATTAAGTATTTACTGAATGCCAGTCACTATGCTAGGCATGATTGGTTGATTTCCAGAGCATGGTAAGAAGAATAATGCATAATGAAACTGGAAAGATGAGTTGGGGTCATGTTATGAGGACTTTTGAAAGTCAAACAGAAAAGTTTGTGTTTTATCCCAGAGGTAACATGAAGCCATGGAGTTGATTGAACATGAGAATTGAGAAAGATATCATCAGGTTTGGCAATTAAAAGATTATTGGTAACTTTGGAGAGGGTAGTTTCATCTGAGAGAGGATTTCTCAGTTAATTGAATTAGATGATCATTAATGTCCCTTGAAACTTATTACTACTTTCAACAGCTGAGGAAAAGCTTCGTGTGTGTGTGTGTGTGTGTGTGTGTGTGTGTGTATACGTGCACCCACATGCATATATTTGTGAGAGTTAAAATTCCTCTTCCTTACATCAGTGCCTTCTTTGGTTATCTCCCAAAGGTGAGAGACTATATCTCTATCTGGTTTTCTCCTTATCAAAGTACTTGATTCCATCTCCCTCCCTCCCCAGGGAATATGATAACCTGCTAAAGTCTTCTTCCCATATGAAGGTGAGCTTGGGTTCTTCAAGGCTATGTGATCTGCAGATCCTACCAGGCAGACTACTTTCACAACAAGCCAGGTGACACAGTTTACCTGAAGTCCAAAGACAAGCCTAGCTAAGTTCAGAGAGGATTCAATCAATAAACACTAATAAAGCACCTATTGGGCACCAGCACAAAGAACTCTTTGAATCCCTTTTTAATTTCAGTTATTTGATAAAGAAAAAATCAAATCAATTCAACAATCCATTAATTAATCAATCACTAAGCATTCACTGAGTGTCTAGTATGTGCCATAGTAGGTTAGGGGGTGATCATTGAAGACTTCATGGCTCATAGGTAGACTGAATCAATATAATAAAAATAACAATACAACTTAAGTTAATTTACTTATTCCTTATCATACCAATCATATAACCTAAAGATTACTTTGTAAGATCAGAAAAAAAAATAACAATTAATCTGGAAGAACAAAAGGTCAGGAATTTCAAAAGAAATAATGACAAAAAATGATAAAGAAAGGAGACTAGTCATATCAGACTTCAAATTATGCTGCAAAAAATAATCAAAACTATTTAGTACTGATTTAAAAATCGAGAGATTAATCAATGCAACAAATTACATACGCAACATATAGAAACAAATGAACACATAGTGGTCAATAATGTTACTCAAAGATCCCTTATTGAATAAGGACTCACTGTTCATCAATAACGGTTGGTAATACTGGAAAGACATCTGGCAGAAATTAGGTTTAGCTCAGCATTTCATACCATATACTAAGATAAATGCTAAATGATACATGACTTAGAAATTAATAAGTCACATCATAAGCAAATTAGTGGAACAAGGAAGAAATTACCTCTTAGATATATGGATAAGTGAGGGGGATCCTACCTACAATAAAAAAGACTAAGGCAGAGCTCTGAGTCAATGGCACTTTATTAAAGGGTCCATTGTCACCTCTAATTAAGCAGACTTCAGATCTTCCTCACAATCTGAGATGCCCTCTCCTTCCAGGGCCCTATTTTTATAGAACTATATATCTAGACATTCAAGAATGGCTATACCAAATATAGAATAATTACATTGGTTGACATATGATGCATAAGCTAAAATATGCAAAACATATCAGTAGGGTCACAGGTTGGGCAAAGCATGAGGTATCTCCACAGACTAAATGGTTATAAGATGGTAATCTGCTCCTGTTGGACGAGAGAGAATGATCTGGAGGCACAAAAATAAATTGAGGACTTTCCATGTAGTTGATTCACCACTGCCTCACTGGACTTAGTCACCATGACAAGGAAAAACAAGGGTGGAGGGTCTCTATGATTACACAAGTGATCTACAATTTTCAGCTCATAGCTCTGGGACCTAATATACAGAACTTATAATCACTATCCCTATGGAATCATATAAAATTGATTGATACTGATCGAATAGAGTAGTGGTCCAAGTGAATCATTTCTCACATAAGGGAAAAATTCATGACCAAACAAGGGAGAGAGGGGATTATAAAAGATAAAATAAACAACTTTGATTATATGAAATTAGAAAAGGTTTTAGAAGAAAGAAACCCAATGCAGTTAAGATCTGAAATAGTTAACTGGGGGGAAAATCTTTATAGCAAGTTTCTTTGACAAAGTTTTAATTTCTAAGGTATATAGGGAACTGATTCAAATTTATAACAATAAGAGTATTCCCCAATAGCTAAATGGTCCAGGAATATGAACAGGAAATTTTTAAAGATAGGAGTCCAAGTTATCAACAATCATATTAAAAAATATTCCATACAACTAATAACTAGAGATTGATGCAAATTAAAGCAACTCTGAAGTTCTATCTCATAGTTGTTATTTTGGCAAAGATGACAAAAAAGAAAAAGGAAGAATGTTGGAGGGTCTTCAGGAAAACAAGTACATTAATACATGGTAGATAGAGCTATGAATTGCTTCAGGCATTCTGGAAAGCAACTTGAAACTATGCCCCCAAAATGTATACACTAAAGCATTTATACATTTTTGAAGCATCCATAATCCTATCTAGACCTATACCCAAAGGGGAAGATATTTTATCACCTCTTTTCTGTAGTAGAAAAGAACTGATAAGGAAAGGGGGGGTTACTTATCAATTGGGGAATGATTAAACAAATTATAGTATATGAATGTAGTGGAATATTACTATTATGCTATAAGGATTGATAAAAGGGATCATTTCAGAGAATCCAGAGAAGACTTGTATGAACTGATTCAAAGTGAAGTGAACAGAATCAGGAGAACAATTTATGTAATAACAATATTGTAAAGATAAACAGCCTTGAAAACTTAAGGACTTTGATCAGCTCAAAAAAGATCAATCAATCCTTGATTCCAGAGGACTGATGATGAAGCATGAGATAGACAGTAGACGCAAGATACAGAAAACATACATTTTTGGACATGGTCAATGTGGACTTTTTCTTTTGCATGTTTTTTGTTTTTACACAGGATTTTGTTTTTGTTTTCAATTGGGGGTGGGGTAGGAGAAGGAGAGGGTTTAGGGATAGGATTCCCTCTCTATTCCCACCAAATGAGAAGGGAACAGAAAACCAGGAGTCACAAATAATTGAAGCAGCTTTGAAAGATACACACTGAATTTACAGCCAGTTTCTAATAAGTGAGAACTATGAATTACCTGAAATGTTCACCTTATTCAAATTTGTACTCCATATTTCCATTGGTCTGGAACCAATAGAACCAGGTTTTACATAATTCTAACTTTGAATAGTGTGAATTCAAATATATTTGATTCACTTCACCTGATTCACTACTCACACTAATTGGGACCTGACTGCATTACATATTTAAGATAAAAAAACCCAAATTCTACATAACAGAAACTTCCAGTTTCACTTACAATCCCCTCCTTCTGTTATACAAACGCACATACACATAAATATATGGAAATGCTCTTTAAATTTTATTTTTAAGTTTAGAATTTTTTTCTTTTTGCTTTTTGGAGGGGCAATTGGGGCTAAATGACTTGCCCAAAGTCACATGGCTAGTTAAGTATTAAATGTCTGAAGTGGGATTTGAACTCATGTCCTCCTGACTCCAGGGCTGGTACTCTATTCACTGCACCACATAGTGGCCCCTTTTAAGTTTAAAAATTTTTAAAAATTAGTGGAAAATTAAAAAAATGTTTTGTGGAGGAGGTAGCATTGGGTTAGGCTTTAACAAGCAAAGAGGTGAAGGGAGGGCATATCAGGTACAAGGAACAGAATGAACTAAGGCACTGAAGTGGGAAAGGACCACATATACAGTTTGTCTAGATTGGAGAGTGAAGGGAATAATATAAACTGAGGTTTGCACGGTAGGATCTAGGGCTGGAAGTGTCCTCAGATGACTTTCCCTTCCCTTCATATTATAAATGAGAAAACTGAGACCAAAGGAAGTAAAATGGGATATTAGATAATATTTGTAAAAATGAGATATTTGTAAATCACTTAGCCCAGCGTCTGGTACACAGTGGGTACCAAATCCATGTTTTGTTGTTGTTGAGTCATGCTTGACTTGTCCCCATTTCGGGTTTCCTTGGCAAAGATGCTGGAGTTTTTGCCATTTCCTTCTTCAGCTCATTTTGCAGATGTGCAAACTGAAGTAATCAGGGTTAAGTGACTTTCCAGGGTCACACAGTTAGAAAGTGTCTGAGGATGGATTTGAACTCAGGTCTTCCTGACTCCGGACCTGGTGTTCTATCTTCTGTGCCACACTAGCTGCTCTTATCAATCTTAGCTATTACTATTTTAATTTTTTTTTGCTCATAGTCCTATGATAGGTTTCAGGGGGTAGAGTTTGAACCCAGGTTCTCTGACTCTGAAGTCACTGTTCTTTCCACTATACCATGTACTGCCTTCCATAGTCGAGGCATTACACCGAGGAGGGTCTTAATACCAGGCAAAGAAATTTGACCTCCCTTGGCTAAACAATAGCAAGTCACTATTTTTGAGCAAGAGTAATGACAAGATCCAATCTATTGGTTATGAAAGGTTATTCTGGCAGCTAACAGAAAGTTCGGACTCAGACGGGGAGATAGTGGAGGTGGGAAGAACTGAAGAAATAGATCGAGCAGGTGTAAGGAAAGCATGTGCTAGGACAGTCATCGGTACTGGGTTCAGAGGAGGAAGGAAGAGCAGGCAAGATAAAGAGCCCCAGGTAACCGATTAGATAGGATAGAGGGAGGAAAGAACCGGAGGGAATAACAAGGCTTTCTACCGGGGAGGCTGAGTGGAGAAGGGGGCGTCACTGACAGAAATGAGGAAATCAGGAGGAGAAACCTATTTGGGGAGGGAAAGGCGATAAGCTTATTGGATCATCTATCAAGAGATGGAATTAAGATTTCACACTGTACATAAAGTTCAATTCTCTCATTTTACAGAGGAGGAAACTGAAGCCCAGAGAATCTAAGTTGACTGTTCCAAGTCACCACAGGCAGAATTTGAACCCAGCTCTTTTTAATTCTGAATTCCCGCGCAGCTCACTTTTATTTTATTTCACTAAAATTTATTCTGTTTTTTTGGGACATTTTTTTCCCCAGAAAAGCCCTGCCACAGTGCCCTTCCTACCTCACTCAATTCTAGTAACTCAGAATTAAAAAGAAAAATTCACTCCAGTCTATGTTGAGTTGGAAGAATCAGGTGGAAATTTACTGTGGACAGTCAGTGATGTAGGTCGTGAATATGAAAGAGGGGTCAGAGAGGCAGAGAGAGAGAGAGGCTTGTGAGTCATCTATACAGAGATTTCGTGGAAGCTGTGGGAATGCAGAGAATGTACGGAGGGGAAAGGAGGTGAAGGTCAGGACCTCGGGGAGTAACCACTTTAAGGAATTGGGAAGAAAACCTGGAATTTAAGGAGAGGCGTGGTGAAAAAGGAAGGGAGAGAGGTCAAAAGAAGAAAGATTATTTCCTCGAGAAGGAAGGGTTGGTCCACAGTGATTGAGATTAGGGAGGACAAGGGCTAGGAAAAAAAAAAAACCAACAACGCTTAAACCATTACACTTGGTCATTGGAGACTTTTGTTTTAGTGCCTAAGTGGGACTAGATTTGCTGTTGTTGAGATAGGAGGGCACAGAGCGGAGGCAAGTTCTCAATGAAGTTTAGCAGCATGGGGGAGGAGAAACACGGCATAGTTACCGTGGGAATGGGGACCGGACCTGTACTGTCTTGGCTACGGAGAACTCCCGAATGAAAGCAGACCCTTGTGCAATTGACATCCTCCTAGGGTCGCCTGGAACCCTGGCAAGTGGAGTCACTAAGAATTTTTCCTAAGGTCACGGCCAGTAAGTGTCAGAGCCGGACGCCTGCTGCCTTCCTTCCCGGCTCTCCATCCACCCTGACGCCCTGCGCTCACCAATAAAGATGGTCATAAAAGCAGATGACGTCGACTCGGCGCTTTAAAGTTTGCAAAGCTATAGATCTGTGGGACCTGGGCTCCATTCTACAAATACTAATTAAGTGCAAATCAAGGGAGGACTTTTTAATCACTCTCTCTCTCTTTGATTGGGGATCCCCGAACAATTTTGTAAGCAAATAAGGGTCCAAAAAGGGGTTCCAGGGTACGTGCATGAAAAAAGATGGTGGGAAGTCCGGAGGAGGAGAGGCTGGTCAGATCCCTCTTCCAGGACCAGCGGAGAGGAGGGGCCAGAGGGCTGAGGATCCTCCCGAGCCGCGTGGAGGGAGGGAGCCTGGGGCATCTCAGTTCTCATGATCGCACCAGCCCATTCCCATGGCACCGCAGGCAGGGCCCAGGGAGGCGGAGCGTTCGCTTTCTGCACTCGTTTGTCCCTCGCCGCCCGCCGTCCGCCACCGCCCGTGGAGAGGAGGAGCCTGCGAGGCCCGGGCCCAGCCGACCAGCCGAGGGGCCGAGGAGCCGGCCTGAGGAGGCGGCGGCGGCGGGGCGGGGCCGCAGGGGACAGCCGAGCCGATCCTAGAGGAGCGGAGGGCGCGGGGAGGGCGGGGGTGGGGTCCGGGACGGGCGAGCGCAGCCGCCGGCTCAGCTCCGAGAGAGCCGGGCCGGGCCGGGCCGACCCGCCGCCGCCATGAAGAAGGACGTGCGGATCCTGCTCGTGGGAGAGCGTGAGTCCGGGGCCCACCAGCCTGCCAGTCCGCCACGACTTCCCCCAGTTCGCTGGGAGCCTCAGCTGGGGCCCAGGGCCCCCCACTACCTCAGCACCCCCCTCCGCTGCTCCCCAAGCCCCCCACCACCTCAGGACCCTTCTGCTGGGGACCTCAAAGTTCACTCTGTCTCAAGACCCTTCCCCTTCAAGCCCCCCAAACTCCCCAGCCCCCCCACGGGCCCGCTAGGCCCCACCCAGCCGGCCCTTCCCTTTGGGGGTCTCCCCGGTCTCCAGGCTCCACCTACTGTGTCAAGTCACTGGTCCCCAAGGGCCCCCATTCTTCCGAAACCTCCCATCTGCTGCCCCTCCCCCAGCCTCTGGTCCCTGAGCTAGTCCTCCACTCCCAAGCCCCCCACTCTTACTGGTTCTTAGGGCCCCCCTCCACTGGCCTTCACGACTCCCCAGCCTCCCAGTCCCCCTTCATTGTTCTCCCAGACTCCCCATTCCCCTCGCACCGGTCCCCCCAAGTCAGTCTAGGCTTCTAGGGGTCCCCAAGACCTCTCTGGGCGTCCTCCCCCGGCCTCCTCAGGTTCCTTTAGCTTGGCTTCTAAGTGTCCCCAGCTCCCAGCCCCTTCTCCCATCCCTCCTGGGGGGCCGGCCCCCTCGCCCGGCTGTCAGACGCCACCCCCGGCTCTTATCCCCTCCCCCTCCTGGTGAACCTCCTCTGCGGGTCCTCACCCCTGCCCTGCGCCCTCCCTCCCTTCTCGGTACCCCCGGGGTATCCCCTGCTCCCCTTTCCACCTCTTCCTTAGACACTTCCGCGTCCTGGGTAGAGGAGCCACAGCGGGTGGCTGCCCAGTGAACTTGCTCGGGGAGGGAGGGAGGGACGGACGCCTGGACGGCAAGGTCAGATTTCTATTTTGGGGCCCCTGCAAAAGTCTTTCCCATCTTCCTTATGTACTAAAAGTAAGCTAGAGAGAATTTTTTTTTAAGTATCAGAATTTTTCCACAAAAGACCTCAAGTTGTATTTGGTATTTACTTTTTAAAAAAGTCTTTCTAGAACTTTAAGATCTTCTTCAAGCCATAACTTTAGGGAATAAATACTATCTAATAGGCTTTTCTGTTAAGAAGATAAAACCCTTTCAAATATTGCACCCCTTGCCCCTTTTATACCTACATTTTCACTCATCACACCGAAACACTTGAAGGACTTCTAGAGATTTTTAGATTCTTCTTTGGGAAACTACCTTTGAGGGCAAGCCTAGAAAAAGAGGAGCTCAGACTTTTTGCGGGGTTACTGTGCAAGTTAAATGAACGGGACTATATATTAAGAAGAAAGTGGGCAGGAGGGATGGTGTTTTTAAATGCATCCCGTTGGAAATCACAATTACATTGTATTCATTAACTGAGTTGAACTGTGTTATTGGAGATCAGGAACTCCAGATTATTGTGATAGAATTCATAGAGATTGAAGTTTAAAACATTTTTACATTCTTCCACAGCGGCCTTATTTGTCCACAAAGTATTGCTTCAAAATTAGAAATTTATAAATCATTTTATCTAGACTCAAAATTTAGTTTTTGGTTTGTTCCTATTTGCTGATCTAGATTTTAGTCTTTATTTATGGTTATGCTTCGGCCTTTCTATTTTACATGGACTTTGTTCAAAATTCAAGGAGCTGCTATTATATGTTAAATCCTTGCTAGAGTATTGAGAAGTATGGTGACCATGAGAAATAATAGCCTGGAAAGCCCTATTTATAACTCTCTTTCAACTTGTCTTAGGCATTTACAGTGATTATTTAAAAAAAAATTGCTGCTATTGTTTTTGCTTTGGTTTTGTTTGCTGACTGACAATGATATTTTGAAAATGGTCATCCAATAGTATCATAAGTTTCAAAGTGTTTTGTAAAGTTTTAAATATGTAAACATAAAAATATATACAATGTAACTTGTAGGATGTTTGAGATGAGTTTTTTTACAACGCTTTTTAAGCATTTTTTTTAATGCAGAAAGCTTGAAGAAAAAACCTGAAGAAAAATAGGACTTTGTATTATTTTTGAGGAGTGAGTGGCTACTTACAGAAGGGTGTCATGAGTAGCTCTTGAAGTACTCCATGACATTCTAAAGAAATGTAATTGGGTTTTGTTGAAAGATGTTTCAGATTTTTGATACTAGAAGCAAATACTTCCTAGCATAGATGTCAGTTTAGTTATTCAAAACCATACCAGAAACTACATTGAGAATCATAGCAATTTTAAAACTGGAAGAGACTTTAGCAATCAAGTAGCCCAGGGTTTCTGACATTGTGTTCAGTTTGCTGCTGTTTGTGTCATATAACTAGTGTTTCCATGGAATTTCTATTCTTAAGGTATCGTCTCTTTAAGATATTCATTATAATATACAGGTATCAGAGATATGTGGGTGTCAGAATTTTAGGTATGAAAGTAGCCTTGATTTCTTCTACTTTATTCTATGATGTTACTGTCCCCCTTTTCTCTTTGGTATTGGATAGCCCCAGACTCCCAGGACCTGTATTTATAGATTCTATCAATATATTTAAAGCCTCAAAATGTTCCATGGATAGATTAATTTGAGAAATGCTGATGCCTACAATTCAGTTCAATTTGACAAGTATTTATTAAGTGTCTTTATGTATGAGACAGAAAGGAAGCAGTCCCTACCTTTGAATGGCTTACTACTCCTGGGGGCAGGGATGTGGGATGTGGGGTCTGAAATATGCAAAAATAAGTAAATGCAAGGTAATTTGGGGAAGGAGAGAGGTAAGGAATCTGAGACACTGAAGGACCCAGGAGGGAGTGCATTCCAGAATGGAGGATGGCTTATTCCAGTTCAGCGGCAGGAGAAGGAATTTGAAGTTGAGGAATTAGCCAGTGGGTTAGTTTGGCAGGAATGTAGAGTGCATAAAGAAGGGTATTGTGATAGAACACAGGGAAGGCGAGTTGGAGTCCAATTGTGGAGGTCCTTAAACTTCATCTTGAAGGGTTTATTTCTTATCCTCAGGACATTTGCAAACCACTGGACATTTTCAGACTTTGAGTAACATGGTTAGATCTGTGCCTTAGGAAGGCTTCGACAGCTATGTGGAATATGAATTATAGGAGGTGAGAGGTTATAGGATCTGAGTCAAGGCTACAGTTGCTAGACATGTGGAGGTAAAGTCTACTGGACTTGGCATCTCTTTGGATAGAAGAGAATCTAGCATTCAGATTCTATTTAGGACCTTTAGGTGATGCTAGGTAAAGAGAAGATTAGACACATCAGATAGCACGTGTGGTGCAGTGGATACAGTGCTGGCACTGAGTTCAGATCATCAAGACATTGACTAGTTGTGACCCTGTCTCTGCCTTCTGCTTCAGTTTCCTCAGCTGTAAAATGGGAATAATAATAGCGACTATTTCCCAGGGTGGTTGTGAGGAAATGAGGAGGTATACTTGTAAAATACTTCTGCAAATCTTTAGGTGTCCTATGAATGCGAGTTATCATTATTGTTATTATTATCAGTAGTGGTTGGGGGAAACAAAACCACTCTGAGATATTTACTAATTCTTAGAAACTGTTAAGGTCTGTATTTTTAAAAAGTATCCTTTGAGAGGCATGCAGAGTATAGTAGTTGGTTCTCCATGCTGTTTTTTGGGGAGGGCAGTTGGGGTTAAGTGAGTGTCTTGCCCAAAGTCACACGGCTAGTAAGTGTGTCAAGTGTCTGAGGCTGGATTTGAACTCAGGTTCTCCTGACTCCAGGGCCTATGCTCTATTCATTTCTGCCACCTAGCCACCCCTCCATTCTGTTTTAAGGGAAATACTTTATTATTGTCAACCTGCTTTTGTTGAACTTCCAGGACCAGTTTTGTTCAGAGACCATAAGATTGCTATGAATGGTTTCAGCCTAGTTTTGGATGAACTCTTACTAACCTCTGGAAGTGAAAGGCATTTTATACTAGTCAATTCTTGATCTGTTCAAAGTCCAATATTAAGTGATTTCTTGTGTCCCTGTGGTTTGAAGAGTTTGGTAGTGGAAAGTGGAATTTCATAAAATAAGATAGCTTCAAAAAGATAAAAGTCAGGCTGCCATGCATTGATACATTTTACTTTGACACAGCAGACACTTTCCAACAAAGCCCCACTCAAAACCCTTTTATAAAGTGCGTTCCCTGCAAAACTGAAGAGATAAGAATGGGACCTTTAATTCGGGCAGAATGGTATTAACATTGTCATTAATCATTAATAGTCATTAATTTACTGAGAAATTCTTAAATTTTGTCAGTATTTTACAGAAATTTTAATTGTACATGAGATCGTTATTACTTTCATTTAAAAATAAACTAAAATTTATTAAAATTACAGTAAAAAACAGAGATTTCTAGTATTTATTTCCTTTTAAATTGACTAGAATTTGCATTTAAGTAGGTTTGCTTAAATGATCTCTAACAGATATCCTTGTTGTAAATGAAAGTTTAGAGTCCTGAAACCTTTTGAATTTAAACCACTTAACTACACTAAATGTAAATAAAAATAATATTTTAAAAAATATCATTCTAATATTCAGCTGGTGGTCAGATTTCATCAAGAACATGGACATGTTCTTTTCACTTAATGGAATGTGGCTGCTTTTTTTTCCCCCCTCTCCTGTGGTTTAAACTGGTTTTAGGTCCTTGGCTGTAGGGGAAGAGGAGAGCACTCTTCCAGTTTTTCAAAATATTCCCCTCAGTCATCAAAATGTGATAACTTGTGATTTCTAGCCTCTCTTAAATCTACTCTCATGAGATTAACAGGATGTGTAAGGATGTTACCCATTTTGTCCCATATTTCTTCTCTTCAACTTTGCACGCCTGTGATAGAAGTGCTTTTCTTATAGCCAGTAAAGTAAAAGAGTGTCTTCTTAGGATATTTCGTGGATTGACTGTCAGAAAGTGCTGTCATAGGAAAAGGGTCAAATTCTGTCTCGAAGTCCCCAAGTAATTCCTCAAACAATTTAAAGCAGGTTTTCATAGGAGGGTTAGGAAAAGAAGGCTCCAGGCATAGGCTGGTTGTGGGCTGTTTTACTAGATAGATTGTTATGCCTTTGTAGTTCTTTAATTTGCTCTTCCATTAGTATGCCATTTAATTCTTAAATTTTACCAGTGGTGGCCCTACTGGCGAATAGCCTCTCTCCCTGAGGGATTGTCTTTTTTTTTCTTTTTGGAGGGGGGAGGCAGGGCAATTGGGGTAAAGTGACTTGGCCAAGGTCACATGGCTACTTAAGTGTTAAGTGTCTGAGGCTGGATTTGAACTCAGGTCTTCCTGACTGCAGGGCTGGTGCCCTATTCACTGGGCCACCTAGCTGCCCCACATTCTTCTTCTAAATGCAAGTATCAACATTGCCTACCTCTTCCTCCCCATCTGGGTTCCCCCTCATAAAAGTTAGGGGAATTAGTAGTGATCGATCTGATTTGGGAGGAGAGGACCCCCTCCTCCTGGAATGAAAGTCATTCTGAAGCACTTTTCCCCAAAGATAAAGCAATGTCTTACAGAGCAGTGAACTGTAGGATTTGTTATGGTACAGTGTGAAAGCTTAGCCACAGCTTTTTTTTTTTTTTTAAGGAGAACAAGTGATCCTTTTCAGGGGGTCATGCTAATTCACCGGTTTGGGAAGCACCTAGAAAAAAAGTGAACATGAAAGATGCAGATAAACATGAAAAGTGAGCATCCCAGAGCTCCAGCTGAAACGAGAGGTGAACGGGGGACGTGGCCAGTGGGGCTTTTAGGGTCAAGTCCAGGGTTGCGCCAAGAAGGCCCGCTTTTGTTTCACGGGTGTCAAGAATTTTATCGCTACTCAGGACGAGATGTTTAGAAGTTTTGATGAAAACAGTAAATATAGCCTGAATAAGTCTCAGTCATTTGCCCTTTAATGATAAATTATGTTTCTCAAGGGTGACCTACTTAGAAGCCGTTTCTCAAACTGAACTGACATGTTTCATTGATCTGGATCTTGAGGTCCTTCTTCCTGTCCTTGGGGGTAGCTTTGGCCTTGCTTTTTTGTTCTTATAGGTTACTTTATGATATCTGAGACAATCATTTAACTCTAGATGACTAAGAAATAAGAGGCCTGGGGTAGAAAGAGGAATTACCTTTGTTAAGGGAAACCTAGTAGGAAAGTTTGTTTTTACTTCAGTTATATAGAGTTTGAAGAGACTCTAAAATCCATATATGAGTGAAGTCACCAGATTTTATATTCTTACCTCAGCAAGAAAGGTTTCTGGCTTTATGGTACTGATCCTAAGAACAACATTTTTTTTTTTTAATAGACAACTTGGACATCAGAAGGCTTTCCAGTGATAAGTGGTCCATGTTAAACAAGAAATTAAATTGATGGGGCGGCCAGGTAGAACAGCGAGTGAAAGCACTGGCTCCAGTGTCAGGATGACCTGGAAATCGTATCCCAGGTTCAGACACTTAGCACCCACCCAGAAACACCTGGCCATGTAACCTTGAGCAAGTTACTTAACCCCAATTGCTTAGGGGCAGCCAGGTGGCTCAGCGAGTAAGAGCACCGGCTCTAGTGTTGGGAGGATCAAATCCAGGCTCAGATATTCAGCACCACATCCAGAAATAATTGGCCGTGTAACTTTGAGCAAGTTACTTAACCCCGATTGCTTTAAAAAAAAAAAAAGAAATTAAACTGATAAAATAAATGTGGAAGGAAAGTCTTGGGATTTTTTTCCCTTACATAAATAATTTTCATTTTCACAATTACACCTATTCAGGATTTGTACATTTAAGACATTAAGAGACATTGTTAAGAAATATTTCAGATATTAAATTGATTAAAAGTTTTCTTATAGGCCTAAACTAAAGAGTTTATATTTCTTAACTTCAGATGGAAGCTATTCATTCATGTACATCAGTGGTTCTTAAACTATTTGGTCTTAGTACTTCTTTACACTCTTTTTTTTTTTTAATTTTAAAGCAATCGGGGTTAAGTAACTTGCTCAAGGTTACAAGGCCAGTTATTTCTGGGTGTGGTGCTGAGTATCTGAGCCCGGATTTGATCCAGGTCATCCCGACACTGGAGCCGGTGCTCTTACTCACTGAGCCACCTGGCCGCCCCTGAGCAATTGGGGTTAAGTAACTTGCTCAAGGTTACACGACCAGGTGTTTCTGGGTGGGTGCTAAGTGTCTGAGCCCCGGGATTCGATCTCCAGGTCTTCTCAACACTGGAGCCGGTGCTCTTACTCACTGTGCTACCTGGCCACCCCACTTCTTTACACTCTTAACAATTATTAGCGACCTCTTTATACACCTAAAAATTGTTGAGGACCTCAAAGAGCTTTTGTTTGTATTGGTTATATCAATATTTACTGTGTTTTAATTAAAACTTACATTTAAAATATTTATTCATTTACTTAAAATAACAATGAATACATTGCATGTTAATATAAATAACATTTTTATGAAAATAACTATATTTTCCAAAAGAAAAAAATTAGTGAGAAGAATGACATTGTTTTACATATTTTTGCAAATCTCTTTAATGTCTGGTTTAATAGAAGACAGCTTAATTCTTATATCTACTTCTACATTGTCTGTTGTGACATTGCTTTGGTTGAAGTATATGAAGAAAATCCAGGTTCTTGTGTATGTAGTGAGTCATTGGACCACACTTTGAGAACTGCTGGTTTTGAGAATTGAGGCTAGCTGTAAAGTAGCCTATTTGATTTAAGCCTATCTTACACCATTCATAGCTGCAGAGGTAATAAAGGCAGAAGAAAAACCACATTTTGAATTGTAGTTTTTTACAACCATATTATAGACTGCTAAACATTTTGTAGCACAAATAGCTCACTTTAGAAAAATTGTTTTTACATGGCCAGAATTTCTCCAAATATCCTTCCCCCTGGAGCAGCTAGATGGCACAGTGAATAGTGCACTGGGCCTGGATTCAGGAAGACTCATCTTCCTGAGTTCAAACCTGGCCGCAGACACTAGCTGTATGACCTTGGTCAAGTCATTTAACCTGTTTGCCTCAGTTTCTTCATCTGTAAAATGAGCTAGAGAAGGAAATAGTAAACCACTTCTGTATTTTTGCCAAGAAAACCCCAAATGGGGACAGAACAACATCCTTCCCCCTTCCTTCCCAGTGAGCCATCCCTTATGAATAGCTTTTTCAAAAAATTTCCCTATCAAAGAGAGTTTATTACAGCTGTCACCTGTCTTCATTGCAGTCTCTTGTTTAAAAAAAATTCTTTAAAGGAAACTTCTCAAATTGTTGTGTAGAAAAGATTCATATTCTTGGATTTTAAAAGCCTTATCAATTGTCTTAAAAATATAGATTGTTTGAATTAATTTATTGTACTATATTGAACACTGTCTTTTAGGCAGTGCTGATTAAAATAATGTTGTATTACATATAATTTTACAATATAACCAGACCTCTTTCTGTAGCTATCTGTGTTGCTGTTGTAATCAACTATATCAAACTTCAAGTACAACTTGAAAAATAGAAGAGGTGAAAATGTGGAGGTTAATACATTTTTACTGCAAAAATATAAGCTTAATATGCAAGTATCTGTTCACATTGTAAAGAAATTAGCAATGATGATAAAGTCTTTTTGAAGCCATTAAAAATGACCAGAAATGTAATCTATAGAGACTTGGGTGCTAAGTGTAATGTTTAAGCTTTGAAAGATCCTTGGTTGCAAGAAAATTCAGACATACTTCTGTTACCAGCTCTTCACTTTTCCTCACCTATCCATTCACGTATCAGATTTTTCCATTTCTCCTTTTAAGTACAGGTTTGATTCTGTAGCTCCCTGACTCATTAAACTCCAATTCCTCTCTTTAGTTTCTAAAATAAAATAGAGAATCCTCTTTTTAGCTTTTAAAGTAACTCACAACTTGGCCCTGACCTACTTTTACGTATTATTTCCCCATTCCTTCTCTTTCCCAGTGATCCAGCTAAGCTTACCATTCCTCAGGAGTCAGTGTCCTGCCATTGCATTGGTAATCCTCCATGTTCAAAATTCACTTTCTCCTTACCTATAACTTAGAGACTCAAGTGCCACCCTTTACGTGAAGCCTTTCCTGATTTCCTCAACTGCTGGTGTCCTCCTTAAGCTATCTTGTTATTCTTTACATACATACATATATACATGTTGTCTGTCTCCTTATTAGAATGCAGACTCTTTGATAGCAGGGTTTGTTTTCATTTTTGTCCTTGTATCCCAGGGTCTAGAACAGTACCTGGCACATAGTAAGCACTAGATAAGTGATTATTAATTGCTCTTTTTTTTTTTGACTAGAAGAGTATAGAATGGAAGTTTATTTCTTGAGAGCCTGTGGAGCCGATGTTTTTACAAAAATATAAACCCTCTACCAGGCTTATCACAAAAACGGAAGGCTCCAAAGTGGATTATCGACAACCTATGAAGGAAGAAAGGCACATTAAAAACTTTCTGAAAGAGTTAAATTTTCAGCTGCTACTATCATCAAGAGTAACTGGCCGCTTAAGTTCTTTACCTCTCCCCAATTGCCCTTGGTCAGCCTAGAATTCCCTGGGATAAGTGGTCACAAAACTATTCATTAATACTGCTCATTTTGATCCACCTGTCCTTTTCTCATCTCTCTTGATTTGGAATCTGGTATGGTTGCCAGTTTAGAAGCCTGCTATCATGTCCTTTCATGCTTGTGTGGACTTTTTGGACAGTGTTCTGTATACCCACCTAGACTTATATTCAGGTACTTCATCTTATACTAACTGACCTCTTGGTTATAACTTTTTTTTTTGGAGGGGGGAGGGAAGGTAGGGCAGTTGGGGTTAAGTGACTCACTCAAGGTCACATGGCTAGTTTTGTGTTAAGTGTCTGTGGCCGAATTTGAACTCAGGTACTCCTGACTCCAGGGCTGGTGCCCTATTCACTGTGCCACCTAGCTGCCCCAGTTATGACTTTTTGCTTTTCAGGCCATCAATATACATTAGATCTTACTTGGTATAACTAGACATTCAAGTCTTGATTAGTGTAAATAATGAATTCCCTTGAAGTGGTTGCATTATTTGAATTTGTGCCACATATTTCCATTGGGCTTGAACTAGTTTCCATATTTTACATAATTATATTTTTGAATAGTGAGAATTTCAGATACATGTGACCACTTTAGGAATTTATTATTCTCACTATTCAGGACCTAGCAATATTATAGGTGTTGCCACCTGCTTCATCTTGCTGCTTGCTGCCTAGGACCAAGTATAACATGGATAGTCTGGAAATTCTCATTTTTAAAGTCACCTCAAGATGACCATTTGGGGGTCTCATAGTTAATTAGCGCACTAATTTCATTTTGGTAGAAAAATCTATTAGCAACATTGTTAATAGGTCATAGTTAATAGTTCCAGAGACCATGTAATTTGGTAAAATGGTTCATATAATTGATGACTTTTAAGTGGTATGTGAATTTTGCATTTTTAAAAAGATGGCAGTATTTTTTCTTATGCATTACACTTAATAAATAATTTATCTGTACTTCAAAAGCTTCTGTAAATTCCATCAGTTGCACAGATGGCACAAATTCTGGGATCATTGAAACTGAAACAAGTAAGCCCTGGTGCTTCATCTGGAGTCAGGATCCTTTATCACAAATGGGCTGTGGGATTAGAGTATACTGGTCCAGGTGCTGAGTTCTCTGAAGGCTTTAGGCCTCTGGAGTTTATTAGAATCAAGTGCCCTTTTAAAATAAGATTTTGATGGCAGTTTTAATTTTTTTTTAATTTTTAATTTTTGGGAAGTTTTAAAAATACATTTTGATTTAGTTTTTACATCACCTTTATTTCAAAATTTATCATCACCCTCATTTACCTAGTGAGTCATCCCTTTTAACACTTTTAAAAGAAAAAAAACAGTTCAGCAAAATTTTCCAACATATCAACTCTATCTGATGGTATGTTCAGTATTCCATACCCATAGTTCTCCATCTCTGCAAAGAAGAAAAAGAAATGTTTTTTTTTTTTCCTTTTTGGAGGGGGGAAGACAGGGCAATTGGGGTTAAGTGACTTGTCCAAGGTCACACGGCTAGTTTTGTATTAAGTGTCTGAGGCCAGATTTAAACTCAGGTCCTCCTGACTCCAGGGCCGGTGCTCTATTCACTGCACCACCTCAGTGCCCCAGAAATGCATTTTCTTATCTTTTCTCTGGGACCAAACTCATTCATTATAATTATATAGCATCTAGCTCTTTTTTGTTTTTTTTTTCTTTTGCCATTTTTGTCAATTTGCATATTGTTTTCTTGCCTCTGCTTATTTCACTGTTCATAAATTTTTCCCTTGCTTCTTTCTCTGAATTGTTTATGACTCAATGATACTTCCATCATGTTCAGGGACTACAGTTAAGCCATTCTCCAATTGGTGCTAGTAAATGTTGGCAGCCCTGAGGAAATACTTTAAGTCTATATGATGATGGACTTGTTACAATTTTTGGTCAAACTTG
The DNA here is from genome assembly GCF_028583685.1 of Petaurus breviceps papuanus. Classification (NCBI taxonomy): domain Eukaryota; kingdom Metazoa; phylum Chordata; class Mammalia; order Diprotodontia; family Petauridae; genus Petaurus; species Petaurus breviceps. Next base: position 24,828,343 of record NW_027185798.1, read on the forward strand.
AATTTTTCTGAGTTCATATAGAGTTGATATTCCTGGCATTCCTGCAGGCCATCTCAGCACCACAGGGATGTGAATCATAGGATTAACATTTGGTGATTCCCTCTGAGCACTCAATGGTAATTTTGTGCACCTCTATTTTAAGACTTAAGACATGGAGACCTAGGGAAATTGTGGCTTGTTCAAAGTTATACAGGGAGGCAGTGGAGTATGGTGTGGTACAGTAAGAGAAGTGCTGCATTTGGATTTACAGGATCTAGGTTTGAAACCTTTATGACTTTAGGCAAGTATTTTACCTTTTTTGGGCTTCTGTTTTCTTATCTTCAAAGTGAGAAGGTAAACCAGATGACTTCTCTGGATCCCCCAGCTCTAGCGCTTATGATCCTACCATAGAACAGATCTCCTGAGGTCCTAGTATGATTCTTCTTTGTTGTGCTCACCACCACATATGCTCCAGTAAGGGGTAGGAGAGAATAAAGAGGTCATAGAGACAGGCAGGAATGAGCTGACCCAGGAAAAGCTATGAGGGCAGTAAACCAAACAGTATGCACAGTTCTCAAAGTGCTTACTGCGTACTAGGCCCTCTGCTAAGTGTGGAGAAACGAAGAAAAATCAACAGTTCCTGCTCTATAGAAGCTTAAAGTCTATTGGGGGAGACAACATACAAACAAATATGTACAGACAGAATGTATAGAGAATAAATTGGAGATAAGACACTGAAGTTATGGAATATTGGAAAAAACTTGGAAGAAGGTGAGCCTTTAACTGAGACTTGAAGGAAATTAGGAGGTAGAAATGAGACAATTTCAGGGATGGGGTCAGCCATTGAAAATTCTACAAAGTCAGGAGATGGATCATTTCTTTCTTTCTTTCTTTCTTTCTTTCTTTCTTTCTTTCTTTCTTTCTTTCTTTCCTTCCTTCCTTCCTTCCTTCCTTCCTTCCTTCCTTCCTTCCTTCCTTCCTTCTTTCTTTCTTTCTTTCTTTCTTTCTTTCTTTCTTTCTTTCTTTCTTTCTTTCTTTCTTTCTTTC